>NC_056626.2:33458756-33760006 GCF_002870075.4 Lactuca sativa | reverse complement strand
TTCCATTTTTCATGTTTAATATTACTTGAGGGGTTTTTTAAGTATCGATATAGCGAAGTCAAACTCACAGTTGATTTTTTTTTTCATCTACATGGTTTCTTTATCACTTCTGGTTAGAAGTTTTGTTCACCGGATGTCATTTCATCCCTTTTTTATTGATAGATATGATTAAACATTTACATTTTAATTACCAAGAGAGGGAAACGTTATCCTATTTATAGTTTCTTAATTGTCAGTGTGTGTTAGACATTCTTGATACCATATAACATGTAATAGCAATTATATAATGCTTCTGAGGGGTGGTCTAAGTCTCTAGAGCGTACTTTTGGAAATTATGTATTGTAATATAGATATAGAAAATGTGGTGACCTTGTAGGCATAATAAGGATTTTAATACTATTCATCTTTGACCATGTGTTTTTTCATTTGTATATTTGTCTTTTCGTTCCAATTGATTGTATCTTGGATTGAAATTTGAAGTGCCCAGCTCATATATATGTTTGAAGCAAACATACTATATATGTATGGCTAATTGATCATAATACAGTTAAAGAGTTTATTGCAATTGAATTTACTTTACATCCTTGTGGTGTTTCCAATCTTGAGGTACTCATCAAGAGATGAAAGCTCAACACCAAAGTTTGGACAGGATCAGTACTCTCCCTCAAGATACAATGGAAAAAGTTCTGAGTCTTATGCCAATTCGAGATGCATTGAGGACAAGCATTCTGTCAAAGAAATGGAGGTATTGCTGGACAGGCATGCCGACACTTGTATTTGATGACAAAATAGTTAAACTATCATCTAATGTGGAGAAAGAAATTGTAAAATATAAGCTTGTCAATGCCATCTTCCATGTTTTGTTACTACACAAGGGTCCGATATCGGAACTCAATATTTTTATCAGTAATGCAGAAATTGCTAATGAGATCGACCAGATAATACTTCATCTTTCATGGAGCAAGAATATCAAGAAATTCTATTTTGGGATTTATAAATCTTACAAGCTACCGTTTTCATTCTTTTCATTGCAAGGATTAGAATGCCTAGAGCTTTTATTTTGTAAAATTGAGATTCCATTAATGTTTAATGGATTTAGTATGTTGAAGTACCTAAGATTCTATGATGTTAAGATCACTGCCAAGATGCTTCAGCAATTTCTTACTGCTTGTCCATTACTTGAGGGAATTACCTTCGTAAGGTCCATATAACTACTTATGTAGCTTTGTCAACTAAATACATTCTTACAAGCGTATTTTGATGCAGACTGGAAATCATCGAACAGACTTTACAGGAGGAGACAAGTTTACATTTGTTGAGTTGTTCAAGTGTTTACCTTTAATTCAGGGTGTGAAGTTCTCTAGGGTTTATATCAAGGTAATTATATATACTTAACTTGGTAGTTTTATCTCATGCAAGAATATTTCTTTTAATCCTTGTCTTGGAATCTGGTTAAAGCACTTCACTGCAGGTGGTATGTCACAGAAGCTCCCCACTTCACTAGTCTACTTGAGGATACTTTTTCTTGATCAAGTGTGTTTTCATAAACACGATGAGCTTTCCTCCATTCTCTGTGTGATCAACAGCTCCCCAAATTTGGAGAACATTAAATTGAAGGTAAATATAAACTACATGTTATCACATGTGGGTAATAAATATTAATTTTATCGACAATTTTGACATGTTTTTCTGATTAGATGATTCGTCCTGATAGACAATACACTGTGCTTGATCCTCAAGAGTATTTGGATCTCAACATGGCTCATCTTAAAGAACTGGAGATAATAAGTTTCCATAACTATACACCAGAGATGGAGTTTGTGAAACTTGTCATGGCTAAGTCCCCTATGCTTCAAAAAGCACGAATAGAGCTCAATACATCTGTTTCTGATCATGAAGAAGTTAAGATGCTTCGAGATTTGTTATTTATGCCAATACCACGTGCATCACCGGCAGCCAAGTTCATTATCGAACGCCCTAAAAAATAACCTCTGAAGGCAAATTAAGTTTTAGTGATGCCAGTTTAATTGTAATATTTAGTTAAAGTATAAGGATTTGTTAGTGCACTCTTTTTGTCTATTTTGAACCTCTTTAGATGTCTCTTTAGGTTTGATTATGAGTATTATGACAAGTGCTACTTTCTACTCTTATATTCCCAAATTCATCCTAACCATCTGTTTTTATGCTTGACCAATAAGCACGAGTAAGTGTCATAAAATGTAGATGCTATATCATGATTAAAATACAAAATATAAATAGAGTCACAAAGGAAAACACAAAATACATGTTAAATAATTTACATATATATGTTTATCAAACTGTTTTTTGTAATGATGCACAATGACAATCTTAAGAAATAGAAGACTGAATTTAAGTGTAAGTACAGTAGAAAATAGAAGCGATGGAACCAAAACCATAAATTAGCCATTTATAAAACCAACCAGAAACTTTTTCATTCCTACTGCAAATCCTCTTGGTCTGTTCCTGGAGAAGATCAAAAGAACACCGGAGGGAAATTTATTTGCAAATTTTCTTTTAGCATCTTATAAACCTCAAAATCAAAAATTTATGCACAACCTGTGATTATAATGCCTTTTATACTTGTAATGTAGTATCTGTTAATTTTATTTTAAGACACTGACCGGGAATATGGAAATGTGACTTGTTTGAAGTTTTCTTTGATCATGTTCGCTTTGGGTAGTTGCATGTCATGATTTTGATGAGTTTGATATTCAATATATCTTTAAATATTATTAAAAGAGAAACCTTATAACACCATCTTAATTAATCTGAACCCATGATTGTATTTCAATCTTATTTTTTCCACCCTTAGATCAAATTGTTGGCATCATCTTCCCCATATGGAATGTATTTAATTACAATAAATGATTTCCAATCGTTAACAATAACTTATATTCGTTGAAATGAAATGTATTTAATTCCAATAAAAGTTTTCCATATTTTAAATCTTGAATTTCCGGAAGATTTTTAATATGGTTAATTTTAAAAGCATATTACTAACAAACCATTTCAATCAAGGCATTAATATCAATCATTAATATAAATCCGTTTATATTAATAAACCATTAATATAAAATCTATTTTTATTAGGTAATCATTAATACCCAAAAATCATATTCAAATTATCACATACATATACGATTCATTCTTGAATCCGCGGCTCACACTTATTTTCAATCGTTTATTTTCTTCAAACCTTCTCCTACAACATCATTCTTATTGCTTATAACTTCCATCATCATTCTCTACTTCAAACATTCGTTGTTGTGCACTATAAGGTCAATACCTTCTTTTGCTTTTTATATTTTTTTCGATTATTTTTTGTTGGGAAAATGACGTATAGGCCCTATAATGTTTCTAGGGTTGACTTTAGCCACTTATTTTATTTTGTGGCTTAATAAGGGATCAAATTATTTGTTACCTAACAATATAGTCCCTTTTACCTATTGTAGCCGGTTAACGTTGCCACATAAACCTAGCCTAACACGTAAGCGATGACATGGCAAGAAGTTAAATCGTCCAACAACCACAACGACGTCGTATTGAAGGCGAATTGTAAGGAGCAAGGATCGACAATTCTAGCGCCTCCATATAAAATGAAGACTTCCTTGACCTAAAAGGGCACATCTGCAAACTTCATTACCCCAATCTCATCTCTAAGTTTACTCCAAAATGGCTTCGAGCGGACGTGCAGAACACAGCTGGTCTCCTAATTACGCCCGTCACATGGATGAGAATCATTCGAATGGTCTAACGAACGAAGACATAGCCATCAGTCTACTGCAAACCCAGACGGAACTGTCTCTTATACGGGAGGACTTCCAAGACCAGTTGCGTGAGCTCCGTCTTGCAGTTAATCGACACTTAAATGCCATGAACCTTGAGGTCGATGACGTTCGCGCTGGTCAGATGGATATCTCACATATGGTTGTTGATCTTAAAAATCATTTCGTTTCTCTGCAAGGAGCATATGTGAAGATGGTCTTCAAGGACAAGAAACGTAAGAAGCTGATGTCTTGTGTTGGGATTTTTGGTGTTGTTTGTGCATCTGTGGTGACGTGTTTGGTGTTTAAGTAAAAAAATGTTGTGTAGGTTGAAGCATTTCACTCCTGGGTTTGTGTTTTGGTGTGTTTCCTATGTTGTTTAGTGTCAATATTAGTAGTAGATTTTGTGTGGGTTGCTGGTATTAGTTTGTGATGTTGGTCTGTAGATTTGGTGGTGGTGTTGCTGGGCTGCTGATTGTCATCGTTTTTTGATGAAGTTTTTTGTCGATGATCTCTGTAATAGGTTATTGAATAGCAGAAAGCGATGTAAACAAACCCATGGGTGAATTGTGTTTTAATATGTTATTATTAAAAAAAAATTGTCTTTCACCTGTATTTGTATGTGTGCATGAAAGAAAGAAACATTTGGGTATTATATATGTTTCATCGACTGGGACGGCACCACAAGACAAAGCAAAATGAATTTACCTTCTTTATGCGCATAGACAGGGACCACAAATGATGCAGTTTGGGAAAAGGGACAAAAAAAACCTTTGCACACGATTGAACCATATCTGCTTGTCTGCAAACCTTTTTTGAAAAAAAAAGGGAATAAAGTTTTCTAAAGATAGCCTTTTCATGTTGAATGGATTAAGTCACAAGTCCCCTGTTTTTTACAATGACTTAATTACCCCTGCATGAAAAATGGTCAATTTACTTTGTAATGACTTAATTACCCCTGCATCCAAAATGGCCAATTTACTTTGTAATGACTTAATTACCCCCACATCCAAAAATGGTTTTAATTTCTAATGACTAAAATGCCCTCACATCCAAAATGTTAAATTTAATTTATAATGACTAAAATGTCCCCACAACCAAAATGGTCAATTTAAATAGTAATAACTCAAATACCCCCACATCATAAATGGTCAGTTTACTTTGTTTTGGCTAAAATGCCCATAATACCCCTTAAAATTCGTAGTACACCATAAAAGAACATACAAAGATCATTTGTTTACTGCAACACACATTCACTACAAATAACAAACAACTACTTAATCCAATTCCATGGCCGTTGCAACACTGCTACCTTCACCTCCCACATTTTTTGCAAGCTTCAGTTTAATGATTCGTTTTGACTTCTTTCGCATTTTAGGTGGTTTAACATGCTTAAATCGAGCATTGACATTCACCCCTTCATCCCGTCCATTGACTCCCACCATTCGCTCTTCATCTCTAGGCCTATCCAAAGCATCAGTAGCATCTACGATTACCTCATCCTCCCCTACTCCTGTGGTAACGTTTACAGACTCCTACGTAGGTATCATTTTTTGTTTCTTTGTTCCATTTTGTTTGGATGTTCCTACACCTTTACTACAAGTAGCCTTGTTGTGTCCTTTCTCCTTACATATGCTGCAAGAAAGTTTCTTCCCTGCCTTGCAGACGGTATGTTTTCCCATCAGTTCAGAAGCATCTCTTCTTCTCTTTATGGTTGGCCTTCCTGGCATACGCCTTTTCAATGGAGGCAAAGGGGGTATCAAGTCAGTAGAAGGCCACATATTTTGTCCATTCATCCCATGGATTGGCTGTTTGTAAGTATTATGGTATAATGCAGCCAAGTACATTGAATCTACATATGGACCGTCAGGTGTCAAATTTAAGTAGGCTAAGGTGGCAACTGAGTGTACGCAACCATATCCATTAAGTTGCCATAGCCTGCAGCTGCATTCCTTTTTTTCAACATCCACAGTAAACGCCTCGTCCATCTTCCTTGCCTCAAACTTCATCCCCCCACAAGAAATGACATGCCAATGCCTACATATATAGATGAAAACCGCAAATATCATGAGATGTGAAGAGTAAAGTAGTAATGTAATTGGATAAATGTACAAACCTTTGCTCAGTTTAGAGCATATTCAACCGTATTCTGATATTTGGACAAACAGAATAAGCATTCCATCCTTGTCCGGTTAGTTTCATAGTCACCATCCTTTGCATCACATATATACGAATGTCCTCTAACATGCTTATTATTGGTTTCTTCCGGGCATCCAAAATCACACTATTAAAACTCTTTGAAAAACCATTCTTTACTGACTCACAAGAATTATGAACTCTGAAAAAAGCCAAAGACCAAGTCTTTGAATCTCTAGCCATAAGATGCACAACTGCTTCCGGATTTAATTTTCCAATCTCTTTCATAACTACATTAAATTGTGCTTCAGTTGTTGCCTTGCTCGCTTTCCAAAACAGATTTTCAAACTTGGATCCACTAAATGTCTTTCTAAAATTCGCATAGATATGTCTAGCACACTACCTATGTTCAGCTGCTAGAAATACTTCCTTTACTGCCTCAATCAAACCCTACATAAGTCACATTAATGTTTGAAATTCGAATAGCAATAACTAAATTTAAAACATGCAATAGTTTTGAACCATACCTTGTGTTGATCCGAAATTAGAACCAAACCGTTACCATCATTCCAACATTGCAAATCTTCTGAAAGACTTTCTAAGAACCATTTCCAATTCTCTTTGTTTTCCACAGAAACAACTGCCCAAGCAATTGGGAATATTCCATTGTTAGCATCTCTACCCACAGCACAAACCAACTCCCCTTGACAAAAAGTTTTCAGAAAACAACCATCCAGGTTAATGATCCTCCTACATCCTCCCCTCCATCCCTCTTTTACTGAAGCAAAACATATGTATATTTTGCTGAAATAATTCTTACCATCAGGCATTGAATCAACACAAATTTTAACTGTGGATCCAGGATTTGATCTTCTAATCTCCTCACTATATGACCATAATCTTGCATAATTCTCAGCTATTGTCCCTTCAACTAGACTCAATGCATACTTCTTGGCTCTCCTACACTGACTCATACTCACGTTAATCCCAAAATCTGTTTTTACCTCCTCTCTAAGCATTCGGACGCTCATCTTTTGATTGTTGTAAAATTGGTGCTTAAAGTGGGTCCCTATCCATTTGTAAGTCACAATTGATCCGAATTTGAAATTCTTTGCACAATTATGCTCACTGATAAGAGATTTTATCTGGAAAGACTTATCTTCACTCATCCAAGAACCCCAAAGCCTAAAAGTACATTTTCCACCAAAACATTTAACAAGTAATCGTCTAGTATCATTCTTAACAAAACATAATTGATAACCATTCGCGACAACATAGTTACAAAGCATGTGTTTCAATTGCTTAGGACTCTCAAACCTCATACCTAAAACAGGTTCCTGCTCCTTCCAATTGAGCTTATCATTGAAAATGTTTGGCAATTCGGGATAAACATCTTCATTGTCACCCATGTCTTCTTCGAAAAACTCACCTGCACCTGCTTTCTCACCCATCTCTTCCTGAATCTCATTACCCTTTATAAAAAAATGAGGCTTTTGATGGTCATCCTCATCGCCATCGACATCCTCATCCTTGTCGTCATCATCATTGCCATTCTCTACCTCATCGTTTGTGTCACTATCACCCACATCCTGATACCCTGGTGCAACTTCCTTAACCAGTCCTGCACCATCAAGTACTTCTTCCTCAATGTTACCAACAAACTCGTCTTTGTGTTCATCCAACCATTCCTGTATGTTACTATCCCCAAAATGGTCTACATACATAGGGAGTATAACACCACATTCATATGCAATTTCAATGAAGTCGTAATAATCGGGGTCATTGCAAATTAGAGTCAAACCTTTTGGAAAATCAATATCAGGTTGGCAGTAATAGATCTTCTCACACTTTTCCCCAGTGAACCTTTCGATGAAGGCAACACACCCATCTTTGTCCATTCCTGCGAAATCGATGTCCGAAAACCTCTGAGTAATTCCACCGGTGTAGCGTATGGGGTTTCTGGCGAACATTCCTTGGAAGTGGACATCTACTTATAAGAATACGAGTTTCATGCTTGAGGATTCAGAAGCAGCTCACAAAAAAGGGTTTACCGATGAAGTATTGAACAGTGGATGTAAAAGGGCTCTTTTATAAAGCATATACCGACATTACGAAGGAGGTGACTAATTAATGACATGGCATTAGATGAAAGTCACAGTCAGCATCCGATGTGGTGTTAGTAGAAGGAGGTGGACTTAAAATGACCGGCTAACCCCTTCAAAATTGAAATAAGGACTTAATCAACCCGACAAAGAGTAATTCAATCCCTTATTAAGCCACAAAATAAGTTAATTGGCTAAATGGGTCAACCCTAGAAACATTATAGGGCCTATACGTCATTTTCCCTTTTTTGTTCCTATATCAATATGTATTCATATGTTTCGATTTTCTTTGTCACAAATTACATGAAATCAGTTAACTATTTCTCTGAAACTTTTCAAATAAACATGAAAAGATATTATGTACCTTTAACAAAACAAAATTAAATATCTTGGGAACTGACATTAATTACGAATATGTTACTTTTATATATTAGAGATGATTATGATTTTTTTAAAATATCATTGAAATTATTATGTTTTTGTATATCATATCAACCTACTTTTTTTTATCTTTATATAGTAACAATAAAATTTATAAATTTACACAACAAATATACATATTTCGAATTTTGTAATATTATTATACCTTACAAAATACAACTCCCTCCAAAATAATTTTCGCCAGTAATTTCATCCATAATTTCATCAAATTTAAATTTGTATTTTCTTTATATAAAATTTTTTAATGATCCTGAGTTTTTTCCTCCAAAATTATATCAAGCATTTACGTCTTAGATAATGCTGCCCCATTATAATTATTACTTTAAAAAATATATACGTTTAATGAGGAATTTGATTTAATGAAGGAAGTAAATGTTAATTAAAACGAGATATATATTCCAAAATTATTACACGGGTTTATTAAAAAAATTAATATCAATTAAGCATTTTTAAAGTGAAATTTTAGAATACATACAAACAATGATGTTGTACAATGAAATATAAAATTGAATAGATTGAAAAAAAAACACTATTAAGACAGTCAATTTTGAAAATAACATAGTTATGAAAAATTATAAAGTAAGATTAAAATTATAAGATATTAGGAGATTTGTAAAAACTACAATTAGTAAAAGCGTTATGGTTATTATAAAAAATAAGACCGTTAAGATTAGTAAAATACAATATATAAACTAAATTATCACAATAGTAATGGAATGTCATTATTTGATATTTCATATAATTGAAAGCTATACCAAATTACATTAATGATATACTAAAATTATTTAAAGTTGTGCGAAAACTAATGCAAAGTTCTTGCGAATACCAAATAAATAAGAACAAACATAAAAGCTAGCACTTATATTCATAATCAATTTAAAATAAGTCAATCATGATTTAGAGAATAATCTCCATTGATGATATACTAAAATTAAATCCATATAACATTTAACAATCTATAAACTATACTATATGACTTTATTTGAATAAATGAAATAGTTGTCAATATTTAATGCAGTGGAAAAAATGGTATATTGGTTGTCAATATATGTTTAAATTAGGTAACATTATTATGGAAGGAACGTCTAATTAAAATGCTTATAATTATATAACAATATCATAACTATATGAGACGAGTAAGGTCGTTCTACTAATAAAAGAAAAAATGTTGTCTACAAAGAGATCCTTTAATGATTATAGATATTTATCGTTTTCAATGTATTTTTCTACACATTTCAATAATAGCAATAACAATATATTTTTTTATAATCATTATGCAATATCTGTAGACAATTATATATTTTTTATTCGTTCTCCACGTTTAACGTGAGCTATAATCTAGTATATATATATATATATATATATATATATATATATATATATATATATATATATATATATATATATATATATATATATATATATATATATATATATACTAGGTTATAACCTGTGGAATCCACGGTTTGATAACTTAAAAGAGCTAAAATAATACCTTGTATAATAAATGATTTGCTAAAAGAAGTCTATGTATATAAATAAAAACTTAGAAACTAAAAAAAAAGAATAATATATAAATTGTAAATTGACATTATAATGAGAGATCAAATTATCAATTGTTAAAATTTGATATACTTAAGATAACAACCACCATCATAGTAGTAACCTAATGTTTTTCTAAAAATCTAGAAACAAAAGGTAATCCAACAAAGTTACATATACATTGTTTCCAAATTAGTCCTTCCATTTGTTTTCCGAATCAGTTACAACTCAAACGTTATCAACACTACACAGTAGTTCATGCAAAACAAATCACATCCACTGCACCAATTCCTGCTTTCAAAAATAGTTAACAAAAACCTCAAACTTTTGCTATCAAAATTTAAACTCCTCTAGGAACATACATTGAAGCATAACCAAGAGTTATCATCCTTCATAACTCATTTCATAAAATTTATATAATTGCATGACTTTTTCATAGTACAATGTTGCATGTAATAATAAAATATAAAAGTAAGATGTTAAATATAAGAAAGTAGCATGTTATTGTTGATTCAAACTAAAAGTCGAATGTTAATTTTGCTTAAAAATAAAAGTAGCTTGCTATTTGTGGCTTAGAAATGAAAGTATCATGCTATTATGGCTTGAGAATGAAAGTACCATTCACTTTTTTACCTTAAAAATGAAAGTAGCATGATATTTTTACCCTAAAAATAAAAGGAACATCTTATTGTACATTTAAAAATAAAAGTAGAATGCAAGTTTTCATTAACAAAAGAAAGTAGTGTGCTATTTTTGGCTTAAAAAGGAGGGCAGCATGCTATTTTTTTTCCATAAAAATGGAAGTGGCATGTTATTTTACCCTAAAAATAAAAGGAACATCTTATTGTTCATTTAAAAATAAAAGTAGAATGCTAATTTTCATTAAAAATAGAAAAGTAGCATGCTATTTTTGGCTTAAAAAGAGGGTATCATGCTATTTTTTCCATAAAAATGAAAGTGGCATGCTATTGTTTGCTTAATAATGAAAGCACCATGCTCTCTTTCCTTAAAAATGAAAGTAGGATGCCATTGTTGGCTGAAAAATGAAAGTAACATGCTCTTTTTTGCCTTAAAAGCAACATGCAACATGCTACTTTTTCTCTAAAAAAATAAAAGTAGATCAACATCAGCATATAATTACAGGATTTTGATAAATGTGAAGTTAAAGAGATCAACATCGCACACACTTAAAAAAATTATCTCTCTCGTTGCATCAATTTCATGTTTTCATATTTCTAAAAACAAGAATTATCTCTTTCGTTCTTCGTTAACAAATTGATTTCTCTTTAAAAGCATTAATAAAAATTGATATTGAATCTCCTTTTTCATGTAAGTGACTAAGATTTATTTCCTTCACAAATGGTGAATGAGTTTGTAAAACTTAATCCATATTGCTTATAAGTAGATAAATCACAATTATCACCTTTGATACTTATGGCTCAATATCACACAATTCAAGTTTCAAAAATATTTGCTGCCAACCAAAAGTTTGTGCATGTACTTTCTCTTTAAGTTAAATACTTAACTTTTTACTCTTACATGGTATATAATTAATTCTATCCTGGTCAACATTAACAAAAATAACAATTTTAGGTCGATAGAATCATATATATATATATATATATATATATATATATATATATATATATATATATATATATATATATATATATAATTTGCAGAAGGGATCACCTGATCACTAAAAAAGGCGATAAAATGAAAATCTTCCCAGAGAGACATGCTTTCGCCTCAATTATATCCTAAAACAAAAAATGTTTAAAACAAACATAATTATACCTACAAAAGATTAAAAATAATAATGTAAATATAATAACATAACCATAAATAGGTCAATACTTTCTTCTCTTAAACATTATCGACCAGGAAGAATAAAGATTAAAGACAAAAAAAAGTTGAAGAAGTTGTTCCTTTAATAAATCATTCAAAAGTACGAATTTGCCCTTGTGACTTGCTCACACGCTCATATCAGCCGAAATGTATCCGATTGAACTCAATCTTTAAAGTTGTATAACAGAAAACGGGCCTTGAACTTTTCCATTTGGATCAAGATAATGCCACATTAAGTCATTGGGATAAAAAGTGTTCTTAATAGGCACAAACTCTAAAGTCTAAACTATAATTTGGATACAATGATGTTGAGGCATTATGTTTAAGTTTTTTTCTTGAGTAATGAATTAGATATTTTTGCTCGTGTCGGGCTAAAATAATCACTATATGATTCTTCTATCTGGTTCTATGTTTTTGTCCAAGAATATGCATATTATACGAATTAAAATAACACTTATAAAAAAACTAAACCAAAATCCAATAATTTAGGGTGTTACAACCAATTGCATTTACACAGTCACTTATCAAAACTTTGAAAACGAAACACATAAATAGTTTTGAAATTGAAAGTTAGTTAATCTGACTCAACAAACAAAGTTTCATAAAATCATGTAGTTTGACTTATGAGTCAATCCTCCAAATTCTTAATACAATCATTTAGGGATTGATCAACTTATCTTTCCTCTTTGAAACCTCATCCACATAGCTATGAATAAGCCCATAGTAAACTCTCAATTCCAATGGATTCAGTGAACAGTATAATTCAATGTCTGTCGGAAGACTTCCATAGCCAAAGAACTAAAAAATAGAGTACAAAGAACAAATCGAAACTATTAGGGCTGAAATACACAAAATCAAAACATAATAAATTAATAAAAATGACAGAAGCTTCAAACTTGTTCTACTCTTTGCAATTCCAGTCATAAAAATTTATTAACAAACAAAAATGCTTAACCATTCAACCAATGTTTCAAAAATAAAGATACATACCAATTGCGAGATAATGATGTAAAAACCAGTGTCTAGGGTTTTTTAGTTCTCGAAGAGAAGCAAGAAGATACGTTATGCGATACAGAGAAGCTTCGATAGATAAGAGAGACACGACAATGATAGGAAGATTTCAGGAAGATAATGGGTATCGTTTTTAGGGTTTTCAAACTTTGAATCTAAAATCAGGGGAAGAAGTTAACTCATATACGCGTATCTCTGTAATTTGGTGTGATTATAGTGATTGAGTTCATCTTGATTGCTAATTTTATGGGATTGATAGTAAATACAAACTAAGAATCCGATTCTAAAGGACATGCTTGAGCGGGAAAACACAAAAGCGAAGGTGTAGAAAAGCTACACGTGGCAGAAAACAGTGCTTAATAGAAGACACGTGGCTGGTGTAGAAGTCTGTTATTAAGAATATATATATATATATATATATATATATATATATATATATATATATATATATATATATAATACATGTGTTGCTTTGAACAAGTAAACACAAAGTTGTTATTTAAATTTTGATCTTAAATTTACACACATGGCCTACCATAAAAGCACATGCCAATTCCTTATTTTGCCGTTTCAGGCCGTGCTGGCAATTCCGGTTTTGCGTGTGTAACTAATCAAATATAAGCCAAGCCCAGGCTTTTCATGTAGGGCTCCGACCTTTGTGTTTCATTTGCTTTATTAGATCTCTTTCATAATGAATATACAAATGCTTCATCCCAAACATAACTAAAACACCTAGCCAAAACATGTCTTTATCGTATGAAAACTAATTGGCTACATAAAACTTTTATTAAAATGTCGGCCTTAAATGTTAGCTAAAAGGCCAATAGCATAAAATTGTTTACAATGTGATTTACGACATGACCATTGGATACTTTTTCAAATTTTCCATGATCTAAATAAATATTATTATAGACTAGGATATGTTTAGTAAAAATAGTCCGTTGCAGGAAGCTAAAGCTTAAGTTGAAGTTAGAGTTGGAGATGAAGCTGGTTTTGGAAAATAGTGTAAACTAATAAGTGAAAGACATATAACGGCTAGGGTTTCGTATTATTATCAAAGAGAAGTATGTATTATTATCAAAGAGAAGTACAAATGCAATGAAAGGGAAAGACATAATATATAGAGTAGCAAATTAGGGTTTCTTAGCTAAAAGACTCAATCATAAAACTCAATACAAGATAAAGCCTAAAATCTTATTAGGCTAACATCCCCCTCAAACTCACAATGCAATAACAATAAGAATTGAGAGTTTGTCAGACAGAAAATGGAATCGAGGAGTAGTCAATGGCTTCGTAAGAATATCAGCAATCTGCAAAAGGAAGGGAGATGGTGCCCTTCTAGAGATGATGACGTGTGAAATGATAGTCGATCTCAATATGCTTTGTGTGCTCATAAAACACTAAATTCTTGGCAATCATTATCGCCTCTCGTTGTCACAATACAAAGGGGTAGGCTGAGAGATGTGAACGCCCATATCTGTAAGAAGCCATCTCAACCAAACAATCTCACAAGTGGCGTTAGCCATGGCTCGATACTCAGATTTTGTAGAAGATCGAGAAACAACATCTTGTTTCTTGCTTTTCAATGATATTAATGAATTTCTAAGAAAAACACAATACCCAGTAGTGGACTTACGATCATAAATATTGTTGGATTAGTGTCTAAGCCCGTAACTATTTTGGTATGTACTTGACCCGGTTGTGCATGGTCCTTTTGTGTTGCCTTCACCAAAGCAACTTGATAGGATGATTTATGAAGAGAAAGGTTATTATGATTTATTAATATATTATAAGAATAATATATTAAAGGAGAAATCATATTGTTTAATTAATATTAGACAAGAATTAATTTATGTGGCTAAAAGAGATTAATTAAATAAAGGGGACTGATAATGCAATTATATGATAGTTGTAAATTGGGCTATGGATTCCTAATGGAAAGGGGATTGGAAGAAATCTATGGGAAGCCCATATGATTTTCGTCCAAGGGCTTTCCAAGGGAACTCCATGGGTTGCTTAAGGCCTAAGCAGAGAAATAGGGTTTCCCCTGAAACCCTAGTAGCCCATACAAGTATATATATAGACCCCTAAGGCTCCCAAAAATGTGGTGAAGTAATCTCTAAGGGTTCTTAGTTGTTTTGGTGCCTTTCATCCTCTCTCCTCTTCAACATTCTCTTGATCTTAGTGTTTGTGAGCCATTAGAGGAGTGACACTTGTGACACTAAGCTTCTTGAAGATCAAAGAACTCTTGTAACCATTGAAAGGTAAGATCTAAACCCTAATTCATATGTTAATTCGATTATTGTATGCTATATCTAGGGTTTATAAGCTTTGGATTATTATTGCATGTTCATTAGACAAATTGGATCCAAAAGCTTTAGGGTTTTGCATGTACATCATAGGATTGTTGTAGTACTCAAAACACATCAGTGGTATCAGAGCCTAGGTTGTTTGTTTGATGTATTTGATGCTTAATTGTTCATTATTTGCCTGAAAATCAAAGTTTTGTGCCCTCTGCCTGACTGACTCGGCGAGTCAGTGGATGAACTCAGTGAGTCGGCTTGACTCGGTGAGTCCAGTCCCTAACTTGGCGAGTCCATGGGTCAGACAGAGGATATTTCAGGATTTTTTTTTTGGATTTTGGCTGATTTTGATGATAGATAATTACCATAGACGTTTTTTATTGATAAAATCCGACTTTTATTGATATTATGTGATTATCATTGCCAAAATAGAAGATAATTGTCATTTAATTGAATTATTATTTCCTTATATGATAAAATTTGATTATTTGAATTATTTGATGAATTGTCTTGCAAGAAATTAATTGGATTAGGTCAAATTTAGATAACCACCAATTAATTGTTTAATTGTTATTATTTGTAATTTGATCTAGAATGTTCTTGATAATGTTTTGAAAAGTTTCAAAACTTGCCCTCAAGTTTTGGAATTTAAATTTTTATTAAAAAGTTTAATTTTGAAATATTTAAATTCTAAACCCTAATGTTTTGAAAAGTTCAAAACTTGCCCTCAAGTTTTGGAATTTGAATATTTTGATTAAAAGTTTAATTTTGAAATATTAAATTCTAAAACCCTAGTTTTGAAAAGTTCAAATTACACTTGGTTTTATTAACTTAATTAAGTATATAATTAAAAGAGGGTTAATAATTCCATAATATTTTGGTTTATATTTAATTAAATTAAAAGTATAATTTATTAAATTAGACCACCTAGTATTTTAAAAGTAGAAATACACCTTATACTATATAACATTTAAAAGTTTAACACAGTATATATGTATGAGTAAAGAGTCAGTCTTACCGTTAGTAGGCCTCATTCACGAAGCTGGTCTCTAAGGGGTGTTTAAGGAAATTCCCTATAAAATGGCGATTGAATAGGTATCCACTCTTACCCACCGCACTCTTGACTAGTAGAGGGTCGTCAGCCGAACGGGTAGGATAGGACACAACCTTCCATTATAAGTATAATGAAATACAAAGTAACTAAACGCTTTTATATATTCCCAAATCTTAGTTACTTTAGGAAAAGTGAATTTGATGCAATTCCATGGAATTACACTTTGTACCCTTGCCGAGAAAATTAGTGGAGCGTGTGTGGTTAACCGCCACACTAAGTTGGGATTGGCATTGGTGGCAAAGGATGACTCGATGTTTCTCATAGATCGATGGAGCGTGTGTGGTTAACCAACATGTCAATTAGGTGACTGTAACATTGAGGGCAGCACATATATTCAAATGGTTATTCACACATTATTTGTGATCCTCGGCATCGCAGTCACAAATGAATGGCATAATCGAGATTAAACATGCCATTGAAAAGTTCAATGAATCTCAAAGGATCTAGGAGTTTCAATTCATTTAAAACTTAAACCCTCAATTTTCGTTTTAATGGTGGAAATTGGTAAATCGTTATTTACCTACCTTCAAATGTTCTGCAATTTGGATTACAACATCCCTCTTCCACGTTGTAGAATATTGTGTTTGTTCCTAGCCTTAATATCTCATTTGAGTGTTTTATTGAGGACTCAATCAACTAACTTGAATTTCTCCCGTTTTATAGATGTCAAAATCTGACAACTATGGTCTTCCCGAATCCTTAGGAAAAAGTTTTTCACATGAAGATGATGTTCCACGATTGGATTGTGGACATGGAAATCATGCTTCACTTCCTCCACCTCCTCTAATAATTCTCCCTAACCAACGTGTTCGAATACTTGAAAAGTTCAAGGTCACTCAAGCCCTATTGACAAAAAGACACAAAGATGGAAAGTCTGTATGTGCTCATGTCTTGGATATGAAGTTGCATATTGATAAATTGGGAATGTTGGGTGTCGATGTCTCAAGGAAGTTGGCCGTTGACTTGGTTCTTTAGTCACTTCCCGAATCATATAGTAAGTTCATTAGAGAGTACTATATGATGGACCACGACGTAAGCCTCATTGATTTGATTTATTTGCTTATTGCTGTTGAATCAGCGATGATTTGGCGCATTGGTCAAGCAAATTTTTTTGGAAAATCAATGTCCTATCCTTCTATGGGAAATGGCAACATTGGAAGTCTAGGAAATTTTTCTCTACGCAAGAGATACATCTGAGATAGTCCCGTGTACCATACCAGAAGAATCCATATGTTTATGCTGCCAAAAGAGGGGACATTGTTTACGAAGCTGCCCTTACTACCTGAGAGATCTAAGAGATGGGAGAGTCAAGATGTATGACTCTCCTTCAGGTAAAATCCATTATCTAACTCTATTAAGTTACTTTTTAGATTCTTAATACATGATGTGATAAGATTGCAATTGGTGTTTTGTAGGATCGAAGAAAAAGGAAGCTTTAAAGAAAAGAAGTGAGCTAAATCTGGTCATGAAGAAATGGATTTTGATCGTATGATTCAAAGATCGGATTTTTAGCTGCTACTTTAGAGTTAGGACAGATTGCTAAATAATATTTACATATTTTTCATTTGTAATCGCATTGTAAGGACAAGATTTTTCCGCAATGAAATAAATTTTAATTTTTTCTTATTTATGTTTCCTGACGATGGCTTTTATGAAAATTGGTGTTTGAATGTTTCTATTGTTAGAAATGTAGTGATTTATGAACATTGGTTTGGCATGCGGAATTAAAGATTGCACAATGAACACGGTGATTTCGGAGTTTAAGAGATGTATTAAATATGTATGGTGTTACAAAAAGGGACATAGATCTACATCTACATAAATAACACACACTTACACACTCACTTTTACACCTCTCAAGCACACCTCTACAAGTGGAATAAACCCACCTTATATAGAGGTGTTTACATGTATCTCTCTCACTCTCTATCTCATAAGACATAAGGCTAATACACCACATGCAAGTGGGTCTACAAAAGTCAAACCATTTACAAAGTCATACATGGATAACATTGTACCCTAACATTCTCCCCCTCAAAGTTAGGAATGGATGACCCACTTCAAATCTTCCAAAATCGAGCAACTACGCGATCCGAGCCTCAAGCGTGACACATGTTGAGATGAACTTCAAATCTTCAATTCTTCCATGATTCTTCAATTTGGGCCCTAGGATGTGATACCAAATGAACCGAGCATCAACGAATGATCAAGAGCTTCTCAAACTCCAAATAATCACCCTAAAGTTGAGCATAAAAACACACCTAAAAAATCTTCAATAAGTCCAAACCCATCTCGAACCGAAATCACTTCCGAATCTCCAATCACATCATTTCATAAACTTCAAAAATTCAAGGTCACTTCGGTCTTCAAGTTCGCGTAATATCAAAAATTCAACTTCGAATTTCCATATAAATTTCTCCCCCTTTTTATAATCGAAATTTGATTATAAAACCATCAAGGAAATAGAACGTAATCTATTCGGAATTTTTCATGTCAAAACTCCCCCTTAACATGTGGCATAAAACAGTCGACTCAAAATCTTTGCGATTAAAAATCTTCGACTATCGCAATCAAAAATCTTCGTTAGTCGACATCGATTCCCAAATCTTCCACAATCGAATAATCAACTCCAATCCATTCAATTTCTTACTCATTAGTCGATATCAAGCAAATCAACTTGACCAAGCCTTCACTTTCGTTATTGACTATCTATAAACCGAGTTCGACGATTTGACTGGTTAACAACCAAAATCAAAACTCCAAACTTTGATTTTGCAATCAGTTCTTCAAATAAGACCCTCGAAATCACAATCAAATCCAAAATCGTGAATCGTCGACCCCAAATGCTTCGATTTCAAATCAACGACTATTGACCATTCGATTCTAGTCCTTCATTCACTTTTCAAAGTACAAACCCATCGATCATCACATAACCAACTCAGGTTTTGAATATCGACACCCCAAACACAATCTACTGATGAAATCAAATGAACCCAGCAATCGACTCCAATACCTTTTGAAATCAAAAGTCAATTTTCGTCATCTTTTTGCTATCAATCGTCGACCATCGAGTCTTCCTTATTCGCTTTTCATTCCAGTCGATATCTATATTCAGCAACCCAACCATCATCAATCGAATTCAATTCTTACTCAAAGCCCAATACCACTCAAAATTGAGTTCGACTCCTTAGCCATTTGATTTCCGATTCGAATTCAATTCTAGCATGTGAGTTTGACTTCAATCCCCATTCGACAGTCGTAATTCAATGATCGAAAATAAAAAAAATCAATTTTGACTTTTTGTTTGACTTGTCCTTAACCCATCGTAACTAGTTTTTTCTACTGCAAAGTCGAAAAACACAAATCGATTTTCAAATCAAACACAAATTTCAAATCCTTTTCGTCTGTTCTTTAAATGTTCTTCACTGAGTTCGTTAGAACAAAATCAAACAGTTCTTCATCTTGTCTTCATCTTCCAAAATCGAATTAGAAATCAAATTTCCATTTTCAAACAAAATCAGATTTGTCTACATCAGTTCATCGTAGAGTTCTTCAAATCGATTTTGTTGGAGAAAATTGAATACGATCAAGAACAAATTGAAATTATCAATGAAGCATCGATAATCAAGAACTAATTGAATAATCAATGAATAACTGATGATCAAGTAGAAACTGAACAAACAATCAAAGATGAAACAATGCGATTATACTTCAATAACAATTTCGATTGTGATCTGAGACATAAGTCTTCGATGGTACAACTGGATAAGCAAACATACATGTCGATCTAGGAACAGTGTTTTTAGAATAATCCCAATTGATGACTTCCGATATCAATCAACGATACGTCGATATTGGATTTTTTTAAAAGAATGATTGGGCTCCTAATAATTGATCAATGAACAGTAATGGGCTCAAATGATTTATGAACAGTAAATTTTAAAAAAAGGATCACAAAATAAGTTTTGGGATAAATCAAGAAAATGATTGTATCACAATGAATTTTGGGCTTAAAACTCGATTCAAATGAACAATTGCAATTTAAGAATCATATTGAACAACAAATAGGATTGGATTGAGACTTGAGCAATCGAAAAATAATTAGATCATAATAAGTGGGGGTTTTCAAAAAAAAATTGATTAAATGAGTCAAAATGACCAAAAATTCAAGAACACAACGCACGAATCAACGAGATTTAGAGAAATCATAGAGAGACTCACCATAAATGTTCCAATTGTGATGATTGTAGCCAAACTGAGAATCTTTTCTTCAAAAAATCATGTTGATCTTCGAAGACCCGCTACGATACCAAATATAGTGATTTATGAACATTGGTTTGGCATGTGGAATTAAAGATTGCACAATGAACATGGTGATTTCGGTGTTTAAGAGATGTATTGAATATGTATGGTGTTACAAAAAGGGAGATAGATCTACATCTACATAAATAACACACACTTACACACTCACTTTTACACCTCTCAAGCACACCTATACAAGTGGAATAAACCCACTTTATATAGAGGTGTTTACATGTCTCTCTCTCACTCTCTATCTCATAAGTCATAAGGCTAATACACCATATGCAAGTGGGTCTACAAAAGTCAAACCATTTACAAAGTCATACATGGATAACTTTGTACCCCAACAAGCAATATTGTGAATGGATTTGATTCTTAGTTATGTTATTTGTGGTAATGTCAGAAATTTACCAAATAAGGAAAGATTCTCATCGCCCAAGTTTCAATTAGACGGAAACTTGGAATCATGCAACTAGTATTATGTGATAAATGAGAACCTTTGTATTTGGGAAATTGAGACTAATTTCTTGTTCACATAAGTATGTGAGTCAAGTGAAGGACTATGAGATCTGGTACACAATGTTGTGCACTGGTCGAGTCCACTACAAAGAACGATAAAATATTCGTCATGATTTGCTAAAAGATTAGTAAATGTGGTTATACTTAAAAGATTAAGTATGATTCTGAATCATTGGAAAAGTTTCAATAAATAGCAGAACGAATAAGAAGAATCAATTAAGCAGGAAGATAAAAGTTTCTCCAATCTGAAAAGATGGGAGAGTACTTAATTATCTGTTTTATGATTAACTTAGTGATTATATAACCGTGTCACAATTGATCCTCTAAGGACACCTTAGTACACTAGTATGGCTAAGAAGAGGAATTAGAAATTGTTAAAATGGTTAAATCAAAAGGTGAATCATACTTCGTTCCAAAATCAAGTCTTAGAGTCATACTCCAAGATTATGACTTGAGTGACACATCTTAAGAAGTTTTAACACACTCATCAAATGTGGAGTAGAAGAAAAATGTTTTTCTTAATCTTGCACGTTTGAAATTGGTAAGTTGTGATGTCATGGATAAGACAAAGACCAACTTGTTGGATTAGTGTCTAAGTCCATAACTATTTTGGTATGTACTTGACCCGATGGTGCATGGTCCTTTTGGGTTGCCTTCACCAAAGCAACTTGATAGGATGAATTATGGAGAGAAAGAATTAAATATGATTTATTAATATATTATGAGAATAATATATTAAAGGAGAAATCATATTGTTTAATTAATATTAGTCAAGAATTAATAAGAATTAAGTTTGTGGCTAAAAGAGATTAATTAAACTTAAGAGACTGGAATTGTAATTATAAGATAATTGCAATTGGGCTATGGATTACCTTATAATATAAGGTTGGATGAATTCTATGGGGAAACCCATTAGAAATCGTCCAAGGCTTATTAAAAAGGGGTTCATGGGTTGCTTAGGGATTAAGCATCCAAATTAGGGTTTCCTTGTTTGATAACCCTAATAGCTTCACTATTTAAAGATCCCTAGAGCACCAAAAACGTGGGAAAGTAACTCCTTAGGGTTTTGGACAGTTTTTGGGTGTCTCCTTCTCTTCTCTTCTTCATCCTCTTGCTTTTGGTGTTTGTGAACCATTAGAGGAGTGATATTTGTGACTCTAAGCTTTCTAAAGTCAATACAAGGAGGATTTTAGATTGTTATTGCTACATAACAATCAAGGTATGATCTAAACCCTAATTTATATGTTATATTGATTATCATATGCTAGATCTAGGGTTTATAGTCTTGGATGAATTGCATGTACAATAGAGAAACCTAGATCCAAGCATTAGGGTTTGTATGAGCACATAGGATGTTCTTATGGCTAAAACCCATCAGTGGTATCAGAGCCTTGATTGGTTTCTATTGTATTGATGCCTTGTATGTTTGTTCAAGTTGCGAAATCGAGTTTTGAGCTCCCTGCCTGATGAACTCGGCGAGTACCACAGTGTACTTGGCGAGTAGGCCTCAACTCGGCGAGTACAGTGTGGTACTCGGCGAGTTTGAGCATCAGATGGAGCTATTTTCGGCATTTCTTGCTATTTTACTCATGGATACTTGCCTTATCTGTTTTAGATCATTAAAATCCGATTTTATACATATTTATGAGTATATCCTTGATTAAACAAAAGATAATTACCAATTGATTGGATAATAACTTCCTTATATGATAAAGTTTGATTATTTGTATTAATTGGGTAACTTACTTTGCAAGAAATTGAAATTAGGTCAAATATAGATGATGATGAAATTAATTGTTTAATTTATATTATTTGTTATTTGATCCTTGTGTTATGAAAAGTTTCAATTTTTCCCCTTTAGGTTTTATAGTTTAAATTTGAACTCAAAAGTTTTGTTTTGAAATTTAAATAGTTGAAACCCTAATGTTTTGAAATGTTTCAAAAATTGCCCTCAAGTTTTGGAATTTAAAAGTTGATTAAAAGTTTAATTTAGGAATGTTAAATTCTAAAACCCTAGTATTGTTTTGAAAAGTTCAAATCACACCCTTATGGTTTTATTAATTAATTAAAGTGTATAATTAAAAGAGATTTAGTAAATCCATAAAGTTTTGGTGTACAATTTAATTAAATTAAAAGTATAATTATTAAATTAGACCACCTAGTATTTTAAAAGTGTAAAATACACCCTATACTATATATAACATTAAAAGTCTAACATTATATATATGTATGAGTAAAAGTCAATCTTACCATTAGTAGGCCTCATTCACGAAGCTGGTCTATAAGGGGCGTTTAAGGAAATTGCCTATAAAATGGCGATTGAATAGGTATCCACTCTTACCCACCGCACTCTTGACTAGTGGAGGGTTGTTAGCCGAACGGGTAGGATAGGACAGAAACCTTCCATTATAAGTATAATGAAGTACAAAAGTAACTAAATGCTTTCATAAAATTCCCAATCTTAGTTACTTTAGGCAAAAGTGAATTGATGCAATTCCATGAAATTACACTTTGTGCCCTTGCGAAGACATTAGTGGAGCGTGTGTGGTTAACCAGCACACTAAATGGTTCTAAGCAAAGGTAGAAAAGGGTGACTCAATGTTTGTCACAGTTCGGTAGAGCGTGTGTGGTTAACTGACACATCGAATAGGTGACTGTAACATGTGGGGGGGCACCATGTAAGTTTGCATGGTTATTCAGACCCGCTTTGTGATCCTCGGCATCCCAGTCACAAACTAGAGGGGCATATCGAGATTTAAACATGCCATTGAAAAGGTTCAATGAATCTCAAAGAATCTAGGAGTTTTCAATACATTTAAGACTTAATCTGTTTTTCGTTTTTCATTGTGGAATATTAGTGAATCGTCATTCACTTACCTTCGAATGCTCTGCAATTTGGGTTACGGCATCCCTCTCCCGAGTTGTGGAATATTGTGTTGGGTCCTAGCCTTAATATCTCATTTGGGTGATTTATTAAGGACTCAATCGATCAACTAACTTGAATTTGTTTTCTCCCGTTTTGTAGATGTCAAAGTTCGACAACTATGGTCTTCCGAAATCCCGTGGAACAAGCATTCCACATGAAGATGATATTCCACGATTCGATCGAGGAACAAGAAATCATGCTTCACTTCCTCCACCTCCTCCCGTTATTCTCCCTAACCCACAATATCGAAGAATTGAAAGGTTCAATATCACTAAAGCCCTATTGGAAATGAAACATGAAGATGGTAAACCCGTGTGTGCCTACGTTCTAGGAATGAAATCACACATCGATAGGTTGATAATGTTGGGTGCGTCATTCCCGGATAAGTTGGCTGTGAACTGGGTTCTGCAGTCACTTCCTGAATCATATAATGAGTTCAAAAGAAAGTATTATATGATGGATCATGACGAAAACCTCATTGACCTAACTTACATGCTCATTGCTGCTGAATCATAAATGATTTGGCAAAGCAATGGAACGTATTTGTCGGGAAAGTCAACCAACCATGCTTCCGAGGACGTTCTAGGAGAACCGACCTGCGTTTGCTGCCAAGAGAAAGGGCGTTGGATACAAGTCTGCCCTAAGAGCCTGAAGAGTCTAGAATATGGAAGAGTCAAAGAGTATGGTTGTGCTTCAGGTAAAATCCACTATCTAACTCCATTAAGTTCCTATTCATTGATTCTTAATACATAATGTGATAAGATTGCATTTGAATGTTTTGCATGATCAGTGAAAAGAGAGGAAGCTTGATAAAAGAGCAAGATGAGTCTAATCACGAAGAAATGGATCTCGATCACATGAATTCGAAGATTAGATTTTGAGCTTAGAAAGTTATGATAGAATTGTTAAGGATATTTGATTACATAGTTTTTCAGTTGATTTTGCATTGTAAGGACAAATGTTTTCCGCTGCTGTTATGAATAAAAAATAAATTTTGGTTTGACTCATTTATTTATTTATTTCCTTGCAATAAAATCGTTATGAAAAGTTGATGCTTGCATATTTCTACAACAAATGGATGTGATTCTTAATTATGTTATTTGTGGAAAGGTCAAGAATTTACCAAATAGGGAGAGTTTCTCATCGCCCAAGTTTCAGTTGGACAGAAACTTGGAATCATGCAACTTGGTTGCACGATGAATGAGAAATTTCATATTTGGAAATTAGACTAATTCGTTGACAAGTGTCAAGTGAAGGACTTGGAGATCGAGTACACAAAGTTGTGTGTTGATCAAGTCCACCACAAGAGTAACAAGACATTTGTCATGGTTTACTAAAGGTTTAGTAAATATGATTATACCAACAAGATTAAGTGTAATTTTGAATTGATTGAAAAGGTTTAAATCAATAGCAGAACGAATAAGAAGAATGAAGTAGGCAGAAAGATAAAAGTTTCTCTATTCTAAGAAGAAGGGAGAGTACCTTTTATGCTTTATGATAGGTCTTAATGATTAAGAACCATATCTCAATTGATCCTCTAAATGAATCTTTGTGCAATTGTATGTCTAAGAAAGAGGAATCTGGAATTGAAGAAATGGCTAAATCAAGAAGTCAATCATACTTCGTTCCAAAAACAAGTCTTAGAGTTAAGATTATGACATTGAGTGACAAGTCTTAAGAAGGTTTATAACATTCATCAAGTGTAAAATTTGGAAAAAGGATTTTCTTATTTTCGTACATTTGAAATTGGAAAGTTGTGATGTCTTGGATAAGACAAAGACCAATTAGGACCAATTTTATGAAATGTTTTGTCTTGATAAAAACTACACTAACTCTTGAATATTCGTTTGTCAAGAAATGTTCATTGACAAAAGAATCTTATATGTCAAGGAGTCAGTGGGAGTCTTAATGGTCTTGAAAATTTTCAAGAACTAATCAAGAATAAACCTTATCGATCATCACTATCACACGAGTTGAGGCTTACAACCTATCGTGTTGACACTATCTTGTTTCTATGGCGTTCCAATTGAGTTAATTATGCATGTGAGTTCTATGAGTTCTCATTTGAACGCATAAAAGGCAAGCACCTTGATCAATGAAAATTACATTGATAGGAAAGGGTGAGCTGCTTGACTACTTGGAAGACATGGTGGGCATCCGTGTTACAATAAGGCAAGAAATCAAGATTGAGAAAGTTCGGTCCATATGAGTTTGAATTTGTCGTAAACTTTGGTTTTGACAAATTCACATGAATAGGAACACATACACCATTAAAATCTAAGTGTCATAAGATTCCATCCTTCATGAAAATGACTGTGAGAAAATACTTTCACTAAAAGAGATTTTAAGAAGATAGTGATTGTGATAATTGGATTCTCGAATTCAATTATGGTTACGGTATCCCTTTCCATGATTCGAATTGTGAGATTTGGCAATTAGTCTTAATTGTTTAGACACACATATGAGCTATCTAAAGGAAATGTGTATAAGCTTAGATAAAGGATTATCAAAGCATTAGGTATTAGAAACATGAACTTAAGAAATTCAATAAGTATTGTTTTCTGGAAGTTAAGTTGGTTTCTGAATACATGTCAAAGCAAGTGGGAGCATAAGTGTTATGTTTATAATAATCATCATGATAGTGGGAGCATAATGTTATGATTGTATGATTATTAAGGCAAGTATTGCAAGTTAGCAATATTAATTATAGAAAACAAGAGTCATACTTTGCAAAGTAGTAAGGATGTAAAGTTGTTTTGCAGTAATTAAGGGAGAGAATATTATGCTTCATTTCAAATCTAAAAGCTTAGGTTGTGGAATGTTAATAAATTTAGTCAAGGATACATAGTGTGTTCTTAAATTCCGATTATGATTACGACATTCCTCTTCATATTTCGAATTATGAGAACGTAGCACATAAAATATTATGGCAGAAGATTGATAAAGTATCAAATCGTTATGTAAGACATTGTGCATCGTGTCCCATACGCTTCGGGTATAGGATCGATTGCAAATGCTATAATATTTGACCATTCAAATTTTTTTCCAAATGTCTAGCGCATTTAGAAGGACAAAGGACAAGAATCGTTTTGACTAAGATAATTAAACAACTATCAAAGGACAATCCAGGGTTCGCCGACAATCCAGGGTTCGCCGAGGATTGGTCCCTTGTGAGTAGTTGGAAGTATGATATTGGATGGACCATATCGACTTTATTATGAATAGATAAGATTCTATTAAGAATGAGTTGTCATATGGAAAATATGGAAATGTTTCCATGTTGGGAGTTGGATATTGAGAATTAATGTCTAGATTTGAAACTTTTATGCAAAAGGATGTTCAAAGGAATGTACTTTGAGTGAAAGACATCACATCTATGGAATTGTCTTGTAACAATCTCCGATAGAGGACTTTGTAATTTCATTGGCAATAGTCATTGTGACTTTTGTGCTATGACATTACGAAAGGATCATTGCATAAAATGTTAGAATCTAGCATATTCTATAAGTGGCAAGAATTTGATATTCTTTCACTTGTGATAAGGATTGGGAGTTGTGAAATGAGTATGATTAGAAAGGTGTTCATTTGATCTATTTCACAAAGTAAGGACCGTAGGTTAGCATTGTGTGTGTGCTAAGAGCATGGGACAAGTGTGGTAAGTAATTCAAGTAAGAAGTTGATTACCCGAAACGACAAATAATGAGTAATCGATATGGTGATAAATAAAAGGTGTTTTATTTATACTCAACGGTTGAGGCCATATGGGATTAGTATTATTCTTGTGTTTCACTTTGCATGTTTTGACTTCCTGAATAATTTAATTGGTTAAGAACAGTCAAATTATTCAAACGGGCCACAATCGTTCATATGTTGGAAGTAGGTATGAATGAAGACTGTCGTGAATTGGTGTGTGGATTGTCTAAAGAGCATTAGACATAAGCAAATGTTTGCTGCAACGTTCATGAGTGCTTATGAATATGATTTGAGCATTGGATTAAACCCACGCTCACTTGGATCACTTCATGGATTTCATCACGAGTGATTGGTGAGACGATAACATCTTATATTCTTGAAACCGAGATGTGTGAGTTGTATCTTGCGAGTCGGTTGCACATTGATAATATGTAAACGCACCAGTAACTTGGTGTTATAAAACATATTGTTGTGTGTGATTTGGTGAGTGAGTGCAAGCGAGCACTGAGTCAAAGTTTATCCGTTCCTTTTATCCAAAGTAGGATAAAAGCGATATATGTGGGTCCCTCGATGATTTAGTGATGGCACCTAAGCGCTTGGCCAAGCCGGGACTAAATTGATGTGTTCAATTGTAGCTGTTGTCAGTCGTCATAAATCTGAATTCGGGAAACAACACATAGACAGAGAGAATGATTTAGATCCATGTCTCAGTCTATACGATGTCTAGGATGGAGGAATATATGATCCGTTATCTAAAGGACACGCGTATCTGATAAGATTAGAGTTGACAACGGCTTTAGAAAGCTAAGATTGCAGATCAGGATCTGAAGTCATACACGGAATAGTTATTAGACTTATCCAAGTGGGAGACTGTTGGATTAGTGTCTAAGTCCATAACTATTTTGGTATGTACTTGACCCGATGGTGCATGGTCCTTTTGGGTTGCCTTCACCAAAGCAACTTGATAGGATGAATTATGGAGAGAAAGGATTAAATATGATTTATTAATATATTATGAGAATAATATATTAAAGGAGAAATCATATTGTTTAATTAATATTAGTCAAGAATTAATAAGAATTAAGTTTGCGGCTAAAAGAGATTAATTAAACTTAAGGGACTAGAATTGTAATTATAAGATAATTGCAATTGGGCTATGGTTTACCTTGTAATATAAGGTTGGACGAATTCTATGGGGAAACCCATTAGAAATCGTCCAAGGCTTATTAAAAAGGGGTTCATGGGTTGCTTAGGGCTTAAGCATCCAAATTAGGGTTTCCTTGTTTGATAACCCTAATAACTTCACTATTTAAAGATCCCTAGAGCACCAAAAACGTGGGCAAGTAACTCCTTAGGGTTTTGGATGGTTTTTGGGTGTCTCATTCTCTTCTCTTCTTCATCCTCTTGCTTTTTGTATTTGTGAACCATTAGAGGAGTGACATTTGTGACTCTAAGCTTTCTAAAGTCAATACAAGGAGGATTTGAGATTGTTATTGCTATATAACAATCAAGGTATGATCTAAACCCTAATTTATATGTTATATTGATTATCATATGCTAGATCTAGGGTTTATAGTCTTGGATGAATTTCATCTACAATCGAGAAACCTAGATCCAAGCATTAGGGTTTGTATGAGCACATAGGATGTTCTTATGCCTAAAACCCATCACAACTAAGACCAATTGTGTGTAGTATTTGCCTTGATAAGGACCTACACTAACTCTTGAATATTTTTTTTTGTTAAGAAATGTTTGTTGACAAGAGAATCTTATATGTCAAGAGGTCGGTGGGAGTCTAAATGATCTTGAACAGTTTCAAGAACTAATCAAGGGTAAACCTATTGTTAAACACTAAGCACACGACTTGAGGTTTGTAACCTATCGTGTTGACACAATTTTTGTTTCTGTTCCATTCCAGTTTAAGTCAACTATGCATATGTGTGACATCCCCATTTTCGCGGCCAAAAAAGACCGATGTTGTTTATGCTTTATAAAAATCAGAGTACTTCATTTTATAAAAATGTTGCGGAATTTGTTCCCAGAAAAACATGGTAAATACGTTATTAAAACATTTTCGAAGAAACGTATTTATTTCATTTTAAAACGTTTGGGATGTCATCGTTAATACAGAAACATAAGCATAAACAGAACTTACAATTATTTACACTAGTGATCTACATCTCTTTAAATCTCTTAGTGTAATGTCACTTCATATCAACACCTGTGATATAAATAAACTGAGTGGGTCAGGTTGGGAAACCTGGTGAGTACATAGGGTTTTCAACCCACAATAATATAATTATTATGTTTAAACAATCAAACAATCAACCCAATTACCCATCCCCATTATCTTCTTTATTCTTAAGGATCTACCCTAAGAATCAGCTATTTCTCATTCATTCATTCCTAAGGATCATCCTGAGGAAACAACATGAAGTCCATTGTTGCCAATGACACATTGGTCAAGCGCAGCTGCTAATATTGTCACTTAGGCTCAGCTGCCAGAATTAGGACATTTTCTATGAGGCACTTATGCCGGTATTGACCTTTAAACACTATTGTCATGGTCATAAGGCTCCCTATTAGGCGCAGCTGCCGATACTATCCTTGGAGCGCAGCTGCTAGGACGTTTACCGTAGATCTAAATCATCTACGGGTTGTGGCGCAGCTGCCAGTGCTCATCTATAGGGTACTAGGTCCACTGCTGCCAATGTATACCTATAGGGCACTAGGTCCGTACTACTAATGTTCCTCTATTTCAGCTTTTATCCATCATCATTCATCTACCCATGTTTTACCCAACATATCTTGTAGATATAAAATACTTTATACAGTTTACATCATTTAAAACATGTATAAAAATCTTTCACCAGCATAGACAGCAAGTATTTAGACAATATGCACACATAGCACGTAAATTTATAATAAAATACTTCATATCTATGTGTAAGATGAAAGTAACTATGCACTCACTTGAGAAGGTGGTGACTCGGTACTCGGACAGCGCTTCGTTTACTTTAAAATAATTTCCTTCGACGAAACCTAGTATTATTACCACTAGATTTTAGTCTAATATTTACTGTGACTAATTATTAGTCTTATTATTATTATTATATAAGCATTTAAACAATACTTTCCAACCACTATGTACAGACAGGGGCTAGACATAAAACACCGGAGGGCAGGACCATTTTGGCATATAGCACTTCTGAAATCCAACAACCCTATGCGGCCCTTTAAACCAGATTCCCCGTACCGCGAGTAGTTAAAAAGATATTATAACGACACTTATATAAGTCATAATAATAGCTCAAATATTTATTATAAATTTATAATAATAATACTTATTTTTAATATAAACTATATTTAAAATAGGGTAAGCATAACTTACTTACAAGGGGATTTTAGCTAGGAGTCGGGCTCTGTAGGGGCAGAACTTCGTCGCTGAATCTTTCTAAGAAAGATTCGTGCAGCGCTTCAGCGCTCACCTTACTATACTAAAACTACAGAAAGAGAAGTCGAATCACGAGGGACCGAAATGCTCGGGGGATAAGGAGAGAAAGACTCTTGAATCAAGAGAATGGTGCAAGAAATATGAGAGCCCAAGCCTCTTATTTATAGTAATTGAATTTATAAAAACTACCCTCCATAATTACTTAATGACCTTATAGTTATATAAACAACTAAACACCCCTTTATAATACTATTTTAAATAGATTTAATGATATTTGCACTAAACTAATGTCGAAAGAACTCAATATTAGTCTTATAATGACCGCATCGTCGATACCTTTCTAATGATATATACATATGTATATATATATGTGTACGTATATATGATTTATACTTTATTTTAATACGTAAATATGCTATTATAATTTGTAACTCGTTCATACGAACTCCATTTTTGACGTTATTTATATCCACGCGTTGGTATTTACGAGTACTACAACTTTCATTTAGATCCCGTCGGCTAAAAATCGACCGATCTAAAATTCAGATTTCGGGCTGTGCACTGCTATGCTAAATCTTAGAAAAAATCATAACTTCCTCATACGAAGTCAGATTTGGGCGTTCTTTTTATCGATGTTCTTAGTTTAATATATTCTACGACTTTCGTTTAGATCGCTAAGGCTAAATCTCGCTCTATCGTAGATTCACTATTTACGCTTCTCGGTATCGTGCCGGTTCCGTCGCGAAACTTCAACGGGTCATAACTTCTTCGTTATAACTCAGTTTTCGGCGTTCTTTATATGTACGAAAACCTTGTAACATACTCTACAACTTGATTAAGATTATTTATTCTAAATAATCTTTTGTCGAAAAGTCGTTTTCGACCCCTATTGCCTCTAAATTGACTAGCCCGGATCTGCAGGCGTTACAATATGAGTTCTATGAGTTCTCAATTAATTGCATAGAGGCAAGGCATCCTGATCAAAAAAACTTTTAATTAAATTTAGTCAAAGGACATATATTGGTGTTATGTTGAAAAGATTCAACATAAAGGAATTCTATATATGGAAATATTATAGCAGGAGACTGGTTAAGTATCACGTTTTTCATTATGAATCGTGTCCCACACACTTCGGGTATAGGATCGATCGCATATGCTATAATATTCGAATGTTCTAAAATTTCCAAATGCATAGGGCATTAAGAGGGAAAAAGGACTAGAATCGGATTTGACTAGAATAATTAAACAACTGTCAAGGACAATCTAAGGTTCGCTAAGGATTGGTCGGTTGTGAACAGTTGGAAGTGTAGTAATGAATGGACCATAATGACATTATTATGATTAGATATGATTCTATTAATAATGAGTTGTCATATGGAAAATATGTAAATGTTTCCATATTGGGAGTTGGACGTTAAGAATTTATGTCTATATTAGAAAATTTTATGCAAGAAGGATGTTCAAAGAACTGTACTTTGAATAAGAGACATCATGTCTATGGAATTTCCTTGTAACAATCTCCAATAGAACACTTTGTAATATCGTTGGCAAAGTCTTGATGACTTTTGTGCAATAAGATTACAAAAGGGATCATTGCGTAAAATGTTAGAATCTAACATATTCTGGTGGTGGCAAGAATTTTGTCTCTTACACTAACAATAAGGATTAGGGATCGTGAAATGAGCATCATTGGAAATGTTTTTCAATTGATCTATTTCACAAAGTATGGATCATAGGTAAACAGAGTGTGCATGCTTGGTGCATAGGACAACTGTTGTTATAATTCAAGTAATAAGTTGATTATCTGAAACATTATACAATAAATAATGTGTAATCAATATGGTGAGTAAATAAAAGGGGTTTTATTTATACTCAAAAGTTTGGTGCCATATTAGATTCAATTATTATTGTGTTTCACTTTGCATGTTTTGACTTTCCGAATAATAAGATTATTCAAACCATCCACAGTCGCTCATACTTTGGAAGTAGGTATGAAAGAAGATTGTCATGAATTGGCTTGTAGATTGTCTAAAGTGTATTAGACATAGCAAAAGTCTACTACAACGTTCATGAGTGCTTATGAATTAAGATTCGAGCATTGGATTAAACTCACGCTCACTTGGATCGCTTCATGGATTTTATCACGAGTGATTGGTGAGACAATAATATCTTACATTCTTGAAACCGAGACGTGTGAGTTGTAATTTACAAGTCGATTGCACATTGATAATATGTAAATGCACCAGTAACTTGTTGTTATAAAACCTATTGTTGTGTGTGATTTGATAAGTAGGTACAAGCGAGCACTGAGTCGAAGTTTATCTGTTCCTTTTACCCAATGTGGGATAAAAGCGATATATGTGGGCCCCTCGATGATTTAGTGATGACATCCTAAGTGCTTGGCCAAGCATGGACTAAGTTGATGTGTTCAATTGTAGTATGTTGTCAGTCATCATAAATCGGAAATCGGGAAACAACACATGAACACAGAGTATGATTAAAATCGGGAAACATACGAGATTCATTCTTGACGTTCTATATATCGACAAATTCGTATTTATGAGGACATCAACTTCCATTTAGATTGTTTTGACTAACAAGCAACCGATATACTTTTCATCTTTTATGACACACATTGTTGTATCGGGTTGAACGTAAAACTTTTAAAAATCATAAATTATGCATACGAAGTAAAATTTGGGCGTTCTTTATACTCATGAAGCCGTCATCACGACTACCATAACTTTCTTTATGATTATGTATCCTAAATAATCTTCTTTTTAAAATGTTAATTTATAAGATTTCCTACAAATATTATATACTCATAATATGTGTCTATATAACGTGTATACAATAAATAAATATTTATATACATTGTAACACGTATAATGAACAATTATCTTATTCAAGGATTTTAACTATTCAATAAAATGAACAATTATAACTAAAATCATTTAATCGTTTAGTCATAACTTATAAGCATTACAGTGTCAGACCCCAATTTGATAGGGAGTAGTTAGTCGTAGAGTCATGGGATGCACGGAGGTGGTTCTCAAGACCACATAGCTAATACAACAGGTATACATGAGGCTGGAGACTGTGCATGGATGACATTAGAGATATACAGGTCGGCGTTGGTTTGATCTCGAGTTCTAGGTCGTAGATTTTATACCTTTGAAGGTGTCACCCTGGAAGGGTGTTATTTGATTTTGGAAGCGGGGTAAGTTAGGCCCCAGATTCATCAGACCATGCTGAGTGATTGCTAGGGTGGGCAAGGGTGCTTATCGGTTGGATCTACTCGAGGATCTTAGTCAGATTCATTACACTTTTCATGTCTCCCATATGCAAAAGTGTTTAGCAGATTATTCAATGGTAATGCCTTTGAACGACATTTAGGTGGAGAGAGACCGATAGCCTTATTGATAGGAAGATAAAGGGCTAACGCAACAAGAAGGTGACTTTGGTAAAGGTGTAGTAGCAGCACCGGGAGGGTTCTAAGTGGACCTAGGAGCCTGATGAGGAAATGCACGAGCATTACCTAGAGTTGTTTATTGTTATGGATTTTGAAGAAGAAATTTGATAAGTAAGGGAGAGTTGTAACATCCCTATCATCGGTATGTAAATTATTTTGGTTCTATTTTGCTTACTTGCTCAAAAACTGAATATCGAAATTTATCGCAATAGGTGCGACAAGCATCTTTAGGGTGTGACACTCCTAGCCCATGGGGTGAACATGTATTTAGGGTTTTGGGGGAGTTTAAATGTAACATCCCAAGATTTTGCAGGTATTCCAAACCCTCTTCTATCATTACTTTGTCATTTATAGTCCTTGGGGTTGGAAGTGAAGAGCCAAGATAAGTTTAAGTGACAAGTTTGCAAACTTGGGCCAAGAAGGAGTATGATGCGCTTACATAATAGTACGCTAAGCGTACTAAGGTCCGCCTTAGTACGTTGGGCGTACACTTGTGTACGCTTGGCATACTAATGTCAAGGTGAAACCCTAATATTTAGGGTTTAGGGCCTATATTAGCAACATTATGAGCACCAAACCTTCCCTTACCTCAACCTCCACTGATTATAGTCGTCTTCCCCAAACCCTAGCCTTTCCTTTGTGTGTTTGAGCTTATTGAGTGTTTTCTTGAGGGCTTTAAGAGGAAGGTATTGCATCAAAGAGTTGGAGAAGAAGATCAAGCTTGTAGATCTAAAGTTAGCTTGTGCCCTAGAAGCTCTAAAAGGTATAAAGCTCCAAACTTTATGCATATATGTATAGATCTTTCCATTTTGCTTTAAAAGAACCATTTATTGTCCCAAAAAGCCATAAGGTGGTGCATGATGTGATTTGGACGAAAAGGACTGTCCTTCTAGACTCTTGAAGGGACCTTGAGTGATAAAAATGAGGTCCCATTAGCTGAATGTGTCCCATGCATGGAAAAAGAAGGTCTTAATGGACATTAAGAGCTTTTTAGACGTCCAAAGTAATAAAGTTCATGACTTTATGGGTCCTAGGCATGTTAGGTCACTGGATCTGAAGTTTAGACTTAAGTGCTTAAGCCATTAAGCACTTAATAAGGTTTTGGCAAACCGTCGAGTACGCCCAACATAAATCCAATACGCCCAACCTACTAGGTCAACCACCCCGATGGTGGTCAATATCTGGACAAGTATGCCTCACGTACCAAAGGAGTATTCCCCGCATACGTTCTCTGTTGGGCCTTTGACAAATGGGCTTCGGGTTTTGGGCTGTTTATGGACTAATTGGTTTTGGGCTTTTGCTGGACTTTATGAATAAGATATTTTGGGCCATGTAGTGATAATGGATCATGGGATTAGGCCCAATTAGGAAGTTCGGCCCAATTTAGTAAATTGGGCCAATAATGGGCCTTATATACATATGGACTTTCAAGGTTATGGACATGGTATTGGGCCTTGGCCCAATAAAGAGAATGGACATGATGGATTGTGTGGAAACTTAGTCAAGACTGTAATGTTGAGTATTGACTTGATATTTATTATGTGATAGTTCGGGATTTCCGGTGAGACAACGATCAGAGATTTTCGGTACTTCGGCACTACTTGCGAGGTAAGTTACCTCACTATACTAAGGGGTCTAAGGAACCAAGGCCAGCCCATTGGATATGATATCCTAGTAGTGGTAGTATGTTGAGTATGAGTTAGTGTTGCATGCTAGTTGTTATGTCAGTTAGGTAGATCTGTAGGACTTCCTGTAGTATTATGTAATCATCTGTATGTGCATTAGTTGTGTTATATGTTGACATATTATGTGGGATGGGTTTAGGTGATACCACTTCGTGCGGTAACCAACAAACCCGGGCGCATTCTAGATACGAGCTGACGGCCAGGTGGGGCATGCCAGACTCGTACTGTGGGCTCGGGAGCATTCCAGTTATGAGCCGAGGGAGACTCGTACTGTGGGCTCGGTGAAAATCCAGATGTGAGTTGTGGGCCTGGAAGGCAATCCAGACTCACACTGTGGGCCTAGAGGAAATCCAGTCTGTAAAGTTGTGGACCCAGTGCATACTGTTATTTTGTATATGTGTTATGTGCAGTGTATCGGTATTTTGGGGGAACTCACCAAGCCTCGAGCTTACTGTTTCAGTTTATTGTTTCAGGTACATCAGGGGATTGCAACAAGGCAAATACGTGATCATACAGCTTCTCATATTTATTTTTATGTTTCTGGGATACTCTGATATTATACATTTTGAAAACAAGTTTTGTAATGATTTATGGTTTTGAAATGAATTTAAAAGTTTAAATTTGGAATGATTTTTATGGGTGTTATATTAAAGACCCTTAAATATGAAGGTTTGGATCACTTATGACCTCCTTCGACCTTTGGAGAGCTACTCGAGAAACCCTAGTCCTTATTTTCTCTTCTTTTGACACCTTGAGAGGTCATTTTACCTTGTTTTGTGCTTAAAGCTTGAAGATAAAGATCATCATTAGTGCTTGGAAGTGAAGAGAGGTAGAATAGTCAACTTATAAATAGAATGGTAGAAATTTAAAATAACTGAAATTTTTTTTTAATAGTCAATAATATATAAGAGAGGTAGAATAGTCAACTTATAAAAATAAGTATTTTGAAAATATTAGAATACGCTTCAAAAAAAATGTTAAAAATAAAGGTTTGGGCAAAATTTGATATTTTGAATATTTATAAGGATAAATATATTATTTACAAATAAAATTGGACAAATATAATATTTTATGTTTAATAAAGGTATATACAAAGTCTCATTTTTTACGTTTTCATTTTAGACTTTGGCCACAATTGTTCCTTATGTAGAACATCAATTACAAAAGCTCTCCCTTAACTTATAGAAAAGGTCCATATACATATTTTTTTACAAAATATTTCATATGTTTAAATAGTATACTCTTTGGTGTTATGTCACAAAAGCTCCCCACTTCACTAGTCTACTTGAGGATACTTGTTCTTCAAGTGTGTTTTCATGAACAAGATGAGCTTTCCTCCACTGTCTGTCTACTTGAGGATACTTGTTCTTCAAGTGTGTTTTCATGAACAAGATGAGCTTTCCTCCACTGTCTGTGTGATCAACAGCTCCCCAAATTTGGAGAAGATTAAATTGAAGGTAAATATAAACACTACAAGAAAAGTCCTTTTTAGTGACCAGTTTTTTAGTGACGACCAAAAATATGGTCACTAAGTATATCGTTTAGTCACCATGTATTAAGTGGCCACTGAGTTTTGATAACTCTAAAAATTTAGTGACCAATATTATGATAGTCGTAACTCACGGGTCACTAAAGTGTAATTTTATAATTAAATTATTTTTTTATAACATGATAATAAATATTAGTGACTAAAAATGGTTGTCACTATATTTAAATAGTGACCAATAGTGGTCACTGTATTTATGGTTTAGTGACCAAAGAAAGTGGTCATTGTATTGAAAACTTACCAACTTACTAACTAAAATGTCACATAGAAACATTGCGATGACATCACGAGATCTAGCTGAAAAAATTGTAGATCTGAAGGAGGAAATTGTAGATCTAGCGTCAAAAATCATAGATCTAGAGCCGGATCTCGTAGATCTGCAGAAAAGAGTGTGTAGAAGCAGTGGTGATGGATGTTCAGACATGAAGGGGGTGGTAATGACGTGACATCAAAGGTAGGAGGAAGATATTCTGATCAAAATATGAGAAAACACACCATATCGGAGATACTAGCGGTGGTGGAGACATTGACACTGGTGGTGGTGGTGGTGAAGTCATCGTCACTGGTGGTGGTGGTGGTGCAACAGCCGATGACAGTGATGATGTTAATCAAATTGGTTGTTGAAGGATATAAATGAATGTTTCTGCTATAAATGTTAAAAGGGGAGAATTTGAAGTTAATAGATCTTAGACGCATCAGGTAATGATTCTTATTCTTTTTTGGTTCTCATTTGAATATATATATATATATATATATATATATATATATATATATATATATATATATATATATATATATATATATATATGGAAAAAAGTTAATAACCATAAAATGATAACAGGAAATTTAAAAAAAAAAATATATGACATAATGGTCATAAAATATCTTAAAATCGTTGGGGCCAATTGGCCAAAATTCATAAAATCATTCTTGAGATAGCATATAAAAGTCAGAAATATATACGAGGACCACATTGACATTAAAGTTTAAACAGAGTGGTCAAAACTTCAAAAGATAAAACGTTTTGGGCCGGTTGTGCAGCAATCAAAAAGTTATAACCTAACGAGTGGAAACCCTTCGCTGCCTGCGGTTCACTTTCTCCGACACAGTAATAATGGTGGACGTTGTGCAAGCTCGAGGCATGTTTAATGAGTTCGACGACCTTGAGCACCATGGCTTGTTCTCTAGCCGTGAAATTTCCGACATGGTGAAACAACGTTGGAAGTTCGAATATAGAGCAAACGGTCAAGTCCCCTGAAACATCAACTACGCGAAATTTCTAGATTAGCTCATTCTCCTCCATAATACAGGGATGAATCGTAGGGATCTTCAACAAATTTGAACATGTATTAACATCTCTTATTCCATTTCTGTGAAGTTCTAACACATCAAACGTCCTTTATTTGGAAAACTCCTCCTGATTTGAATTTGTGACGTTTCTTTCCATTTTCGGTTTTGGTATTCATCTACTACCTTCGACCTATCTTTTCAGTATCTAAGGACACAATTCATCCCCCCCCCCCCCCCCCCCCCCCCCCCCCCCCCCCATTCAATAGCAGGTGCACAACAGCTATTCGATGAAATGCTTACATGAACTGGGAGTGCATTTTGAGTATATCTATCTCCCTCTTTTCATAATCGGTGAGCTCTCTCTCTCTCTCTCCAATTTACTTTACTCAGTCCAGGTGTAACAAACTCAACCTAATTGTGCATTAGTTAAGTTTCTCACCATGTTATAGATATAATTCATTGGGTAAAGAAATTGCTAATTACTGATTCTGGGAATATGGGCATCTTATTCACATTTGTAGTTCTTGTGAACAAGTAGTTTGCATGTTCAAACCTCAAATGAACTATTAAAATCAACAAAATGTTGAATAGGTATGTGATCCATTGGAATTGGATCATATTTTTGATAAACTGATTGTGCATGATTAGGACGACATTGGTCCCGGATTCAACAAATGATTTGTATGTGTGCTTGACGTAATTATTTTAGTCACTTTGAAAATAACAAATACGTCTCATCACTTCCATCAAGGCTATTTTAAGTCTTTTTTTTACATCTTCTAACTCCTCTCTTTTTTATTACTATGTATCGAAGGAAATCTCTTTCACTATGCCTCTTTGCAATTCCAAAGGGGAGCAAGCAAAAGTGTTGTTTGTTTACAATGCTCCTTCATTAATATGTCTTTCTTGTGTTTCTTTATTTTTATTTCATCTCATGATTTTAAATCTGAGTCACTACCATATGTAACTACTAATACTAACAATTTATGTTCATTGCCTAAGTGATAAAGCTGTTGGAAAAAAGTAATGGTGTTGGTTCTCAATGGTGGAGTAATTGGAGTGCTGGAATTACAAACACAATTGGCCCTGCAATGGGGATTGAAGCTCTAAAAATATCTGTTATCCTGCTCAGGTATTTAAATAGTATAAAAGAAAGTGATTTTGTAACAAATGCAGTTTTTATTATCACTTATAAAACTTAGCTTCGTAATCATACCATGTTTACAAAATATTAATCAATCTTAATCTTTTGCACAGTGATGCTGATGGGGTTTCTAGTTTATGTTGATGGTGCCGTTTCTTTATAATATTGGATTACTTCTTCAGTAATGTGTGTGAACTAGATTTGGTCTTCAACTTCTAAGGCACTTCAATTTTTTTTTTTTTTTTTGATGTAATGAATATTTATGTTTTGTTGCCTGTTATTTTCTATATCTAAGACCTAATTGTGATTTGTTAAAAGGTGTATTTGATTTTAGACTAGTAGGTAATCATTTTCTGGCCCAGATGATGTATAACACATAACTAACACTCTTTTGTCCAAACAATAGGTCATATTTCCAAAAAATCATCTTCTGCCAAAGCTGTTCACTTATTCACTGACCCAAAAATATGAAGAAGTCTACCAAGAGAATGGTGTCAACCTCATGAAGGTTCTCCCTCCTACCTCTTACCAACACATGCTTAAATCTTTTGTTGACATGATGTTTCATTTTCAGGGTGCCTCTATAAAAAGCTTGACATCTGGTCCTTATGGAAAATGTAACTGGTGTTAAATTTGAAAATGGATATACCATTGAAGCAAATTTGGTAATTTTACAATTACATTGATCAATTTCACTGTTTTATGTTCTAACAACTTCTTGATTAACCCTTAAGTGCATGAAAGGTAAAATGGGTATATATGTTTCATCTCCCCTTAAGAACATTAAAGGTTATGGAGGGGTTGTTCCCATCACATTAGTTGGAGTCACCTTGTTTTCTCCAGGGAAATGTATTTTGAAGCTTATAAAATATACTCCTGTGACAAGTAATTGGTATGATACAATGATACCCATTTGTTGTTTTTCCCATTTAGGTTAAGTGATTGGGGCTTTGTGGTTAGATCAGAGAGGATGGAAAGCAAAATGATGTACGTAGTTGTATGACTACAGGTAATACATGTATGGTTTTTGTTAAATAAATTAATAATAAACAAAAAGAGATTTGTATTTGGCTATTTTATAGATGTTCAAGCGTTGTGGAGGGTGTTGTGTCTTAGTTTCAAAGAGTGGTTAAAAGTTTCCAAATTGATGATGACCAAAATACTAGTGATGAAGGAGAAAACATCTCACTGCTACTACACGATTTCAGAACAACTCACTTCATTTGCGTCTTTATAAAGCAAAAATCAAGGTAACACCCACCCCACCTCCACCATTAATTTCATGTGAAAAAGACAAGAATGCCATTCTCATTAAATGAACAAACCTAACTGATATCGTTGTTTTGTAGGCAAGTAGGCAGTTACAGATGCAAAATTCAATTAAAAAGGCCTTAGAGGAAGCTAGTCTCCCTATACCCATAATAGTGATTGATAACGATCTATATCACATTCTTTTGTAACAACTATATTTGTATACAGTTTATAAAATGAGTAAGCCAATTGCAACAGGAATACTTACTGTTTTTGGAAATCTATTTTGTTGGTTGTTGTCCAAAATTTGTTCTGAGGTGAATATATGATGTTTCTAGCCATTTCAGTATTGTATATTGTAGGTTAATTTAAAGTTACTTAAATGGGTTAAATACAAGAAATAGCAGCAAAAATCAGTGACGAATTTTTTGGTAACTAATTGGATTAATCAGTGACGACTTTTTATGGTCACTAATTGGATAAACCAGTGACGACTTTCTATGGTCACTAATTGGACAACACAGTGACGACTTTTTATGGTCACTAATTAGATGAAACAATGACGACTTTTATGGATTAGTGACAACATTTGGTGACGAAACCGGTCGTCACAGAGTTAGTGACCAATATATTTTAGTCACTATTTAGTGACCGGTTTTATATTTTGGTCACTAATCAGTTTTTGTGACGGACCTATAGTGACGACAAGTGACGACCAAAAGTTTGGTCACTAAATCATTTAGTGACGACTACTTCAACTATTAGTGACCATTTCGTTTTCGTCACTAATTGACATTTTTTTTTTGTAGTGAAACATGTTATGATCACACGTTGTAATGGATATCCATAATTTTATTCACAATTTTGACATGCTTTTTGATTAGATGGTTTATCGTAATGAGCAAACTTTCGCTACTTTGCTTGATCTTGAAGACTATTCGGGCCTCAACTTGGATCATCTTAAAGAAGTGGAGATTACAGGTTTATATAACTATGCTCTCGAAATTGAGCTTGTGAAGCTCATCATGGCTAACTCACATGTGCTGAAGAAAGCACGAATCAAGCTCAATGCATCGGTTTCTGTTGATGCAGAAGTTATGATGCTTCGAGATTTATTATACTTGCAATTTCCACGTGCATCACCAGCAGCCAAGCTCATTATTGAACGCCCTAAAGAATTACTTGTGAAGGCAAATTAAATTTTAGTGATGAAGGTTTAATCGTTAAAATATAAGGATTGTTAAAGCGCAATGGCTTTTGTCTATTTTGAACCTGTTTAGTTTAGATGTCTCTTTTGGATTGATTACGACTACTTTTTTATACTCGTAATATATCTGTTAACTTGATTTTAAAACACTAATTTGGAGTACGGATATGCGGCTTGTTTGAAGTTTTCTTTGATCCTGTTCGCTTTGTTTTGTTGCATGTCATGATTTTGTCGAGTTTGATATTCAATATAATACATTTGTGGCTTTGAACAAGCAAACAAAATGTCGTTATTTCAGTTTCAATCATAAATTTACAAAAATGGTAAACCATAAACGCACATGTCAATTCCTTGTTTTGCCGTTTCAGGCCATACTCGCAATTCTGCTTTTGTGTGTGTAACTAATAAGAAAAGAGATAATTGCATTTAAATATACTCTCTCCGTCTCAAATTATTGTCCACAGACGAAAAACACATAGATTAAGGAAATATTAATTAACATTAACTTTATACAATAAAATGACTGTTTTGTCCTTACTTTGCTTTTAATGTTTCATTAAATGCTTAGTTAGTTAAGTAATAATGAGGGGTACTTTGGTAAAATGTTATTTATTTTTAGAAATTGACTATTATTATGGGACAAACCAAAAAGGAAAGATGGACTATAAATTTGGGACAGAGGGAGTATAATATTATCTTCATATTTATAATCTACATGCTTATTAAGTAGAGTAAAACACATCGATCCAACTTGAATAAACTCATGGAAAAAAATATTCTAAAATTCCAAAATTTTATACAGCTTAAAGGAAAACTATGCTTATTAGCAACCTACTTCCACTTCATTTCTACTTTGGTCAACGCTGATGTTTGCAAATGATAACTAATAACCATTGAACTAAGACCGATTGTTTTGATTAATTTTGACCAGAAAACTTGTAAAACTCTGTTGTGGTTTGATGCTTGTCTTCAAGTGATAAATGACATAACATATATATATATATATATATATATATATATATATATATATATATATATATATATATATATATATATATATATATATATATATATATATATATATATATATTGCTGATAGCTTTGTTCTTCAGGAGAGTTCTTGCCAAAGTGACGCAGAGGTGGGGAGTTTTCGAAAGAAAAGTTAAGTTGCAGAGCTTTCTTTCAATCAAAGAAAATGTTAAAATAGGAGAAATCAGCAAATATTCCCCTTCATATAAAATTACAACCAATACATTTAGTGGGTCTATATATCACAGTACCCAAATAATTGGCAAATGGTGTCCACTAAAAAGAAAAAAAAAAACTAAAAACAATAAAAGACATATGCATAGAACACCTAATATCGTTCAATAGCGTTTTGTCAAACAACTGCGGTGCAGTAATGAAAAACCTGAAATCATCCGGATGGAATTTGATTTCAGAGGAGATGATATCCTATTCCATCTAGCCTATGCCAAAACATGTCTTTTTCAGATGAAAACTAATCGACTACATAAAACTTTGGGAAATTAAGTAATCTAATCTATACAAATGGCATTTTTGATAATAATAATAATAATAATAATTTTTTTAGTAAAATGACCACTATGTCCTGAACAATGTGTTCTGGAGTGAAGTCCGGAACCCCTAAGGAACATTTCGGACCGGAATTTAGGAGTAATGTTTTTTTTTTGTTTTTTTTTTTCTTTTAAATTAAATTAAAGGTTGGTCCTTTCTAAGGTGTTCATTTGTGTGTTTAATTATGGTTTATTGGTTGTTAACTTACATATGGTTTTTGAAAAACAAACTGTATTTATTGCAAAAACTAACGAAAAAAATACATGAAACCCTTAAATATATTGCAAAAAGAAAATCAACATCTTTACTTTTGTGTTTTTCAACGGTTACCATAAATATTTGGCGCCATTATTTACAAGGCAAAACTTGAAGCATTTAAAACTACAAAAGCAGTTAATTCAACCGCCATATACGTTTTCTGGATTTCACTGGTTGACAAGCCTGAATTTTTACAATGCTAACATAACTTCTGGTGATCTTCTACTATTTCCAAAACTCGTCGATACTAAAAACTATAGTATTGGTAAAATCATTCATTCTACTTATGTTCATTTTTAGTAATTTCACTTATGCTTAGTTAATTCCTATATTTTTTGTTTTTATCGTAGAGATGTACTACTGGTTGTAAGATTATTAATCTTAGGCTGTTCTTTGCATTATTAGTTATAAATATATATCCATAACACATTTCCTCGGTCCCATGAATTCCATAGATTCCTATTGAAGGTCTGAATTCCAGAGGTATTTGACAATATTCATGGCCTCCACTTCCCTTTGTGTACCTTCTTATTTTGTTTATACAATCCAAATTTATTTGTAATAAAGATAAAGATTATAAACTTATTAGTAAGTTTTAATTGTTAATAAACATACATTTCTCTATTTGAGCAATCTCTTTTACTTTAGAATTTCGATGGCGTTGCCTTGATTTAATCGCAGGGTTGAAGCGTTGTTTAGGCAAACCATGATTACCAACAGAAATCTAAAGTTAAAGAGATTGACCATATAAAGAAATTAGTGTTTATTAACAATTAAAGCTTACTAATACATTTATAGCATTTATTACAAATAATTTAGGATGCGTAAAAACCGAAGAAGATACACAAAGGGAAGTGGAGCTCATAAATGACAGTTACTTTTACTTTTAGAATTCAGACCTTAATAAGCATCTATAGAAGTCGCTAGACTAAGGAAATGTGTTATGAGCATATATGTACAACTAATTTGCTAAGAATCAATCTCACGAGTAGCTATACATCTCTACAATACAAATAAAAGATATAGGAATCGATTACGCGTAAGTGAAATTGCTACAAAAAAGAATAGAAGTCGAATATATGATTTTACCAATGTTAGAGTTTTAAGTAGCGGCGAGTTCCAAATAAAGAGCAGAAGATCACCGCATGTTATGCTGACATTATCCAAGTGTAGGCTTGTCGGCCAACGAAATCCAGAAAATGTATGTGGTCGTTAAATTACAATTATTCTGTAGTTTTAAACACGTGTTGCCGTATAAAGAATGACATCAAAAGCTAATGGTAACCGTAAAAAACTACCAAAGTAAGTTGTTGATTGTCTCATGCTTTATTGTTTGATGACAGATAATGGTGTCAATCTCAAAGCAACTTTCAACCCAATAAAATTAAGAGAAACCTCCGACAACAGTCTTTAAATTAGCAATAAAATTAAGTACATATAATGTGAAAGTTTGTAGATCGTGGGTAACTGACGCCTAGAACTATTTTACCTAATTTTAACCGAATTTAACGTAGAACAACATTTTTAGCTGATTTGGTACCTTAATGAATGCTCAATGCATGTATACTGCTATGAGCTCAATTCCTACTTAAAACGGTGAATTTTCCAACAACATTAGGTATTATGAAACTTGGTACTATGAGCTCAACTACTACTTAAAGCGGTGAATTTTTACAGCAACACTACGTACTATGAAACTTGCAATTCTTTTGAAATGGAAATAGTAGTATATATGTTTCACTAAATTGGGTACATAAATAAAACTAGCAAGACATGTTGAAATACTGAGTTTGGGGCAAAAACACGTGGCCAAAAAACAAGAACATGACGGTAACAACAAAAATATATACACAACTTTGATGACGATGGGCCTGGATATGAGGATCTAGATGATCTTTGATTTGTACTTGAATTAACATTTTATCTTCGATTTTTATGTTTAAAAACATACTATAAATCTTTGTAATTTGCATCATAACATGTCGTTAAAGCTAAAATGTTTAAGTATTTTAGCTAGTATCAGGGTTGTTTGCTTATTTAATGACTATAACTGCAATAATATTTGAATTAATAAATATCTTTTATTTTTTTTAAGTCTATCGCTACGAAATAAGAGACGCTAGTTCATCTCTATCTCTACATAACATATAGGTAGCTTGTCGTTATTTGTCACTATTCGATATCGACAGCTATAAAGGTCATTTTACTTTTTTAGTATTTGTGATTGAGTCGGCAGACGAAGCTAGCCACTTTCAGTTCAATTGAACCTCACTACTATTAGCATTTCATAATCATTATCTTCTAAATAGACGACATTGTAATTTTTTGTGCTTCAGAAATATAGAATGTAAATACAATATGAAGAAAAAAAAACTTAGAATACAGGTGAGATGGAGGTGGAGATTGATTGAAGCTGGAGGTGGAGCAGTCGAGGTTGCTATTGACAACAATTGTTGTATCAATTGTAGTAAAACAAATATTGAATATATATTGAATACCACAATTGAACATACGCTTTGAAATCATTATTTGAACTAATAGAAAAGATGCAAAACTAATATTTATGATGAACAAATGAAAGTGTAATGTTAGTCCAAAGAAAATACATGAAACTAATACATGGACACAATTGGACACCTAATCTTCGAAATGATAAGACTAGAAGAAGTCATTTTGAAGATACATAACATTCCATATAGGAAAACTTTGACATGTATACAAAGAATATTTAATGATAAAATCACATTTAAATATATATTATTATCTTCATATGCAGTAAAGAAAAAAGGAGATAATTGAATGGGATAATAGGGGAGCCTCTAACAACCTAACCAAAACTACGGCGGATAATATCCCATCCTACTATATCCACTAGTCTTTTAACAACCTAACTAACCATGACAACTAATATTCCAACCGATTATATCCACTAGTTTGTCAACATGAGATATACTCTACAAGTTTATTAAGTAGAGTAAAACATATTGATACAACTTGAATTGAAACTCATGCAAAAAACCTTGAAAATTTCAAAAAAATTATACGGATTAGAGGAAAACTATGCTTATTAGCAAGCTACTTCCACTTCATTTCTAATTTTGACAACGGAGTTTGCAAATCATTCCTAAAAACAATTGACCTAAGACTGATTCTTTTGAGTAATTTTGACCAGAAAACTTGTAAGATTATGCTGTGGCTGGATGGTTTTGTAACTTCAAGTGATATGTGACATACCATGTTGTGGCCGGATGGTTTTGTAACTTCAAGTGATATGTGACATACCATATATATTGCTGAAAGTTTTGTTCTTACGGAAGAGTTCTTGCCAAGCAGAGTTGCAGAGGGTTTTTTTTTTTTCTAAAAAGAATTTTCATACAAAAAAAGTGTTATAATAAGAGAAATCAACAAATATTACCCTTCACAAAAAATTACAACAAATCCGTGGAGGTCTATATATCTCGAGTACCCGAGTGGATAAGAGTGATAAAAAATGTTGTACACAAAAAACAACAACAACAAATGTCATATACATAGAACACTTATGATCGTTCAATAGCATTTAGTCATGAAAAGAGACATTTCCGGCTATAGACATACATTCCGCGGAGGACCCTCTGCGGAGCTCTGCAGAACGAAGAATTCTCTGTGGAATGATAAATGCTGTACTTTTTTAGTCTTAAAATATGTGTCCGCATAGATACCTCCGCAGAGATATCAAGCCCTCCGTGGAGTGTTTGGTTTGGTTATTCATTAAATCCTCCGTGGAGGAGGTTACAAGGGGCTCCGCGAAGGCCATAAAATCTCCACGGAATGGGTGGTTGCAACGCTATTAGCCACGGTTTTTTGTGATACAAACGATTTTTTTCATTTTTTTTGATCTATTTGTAATATTCAATCGATTTTAGTGTTGAAATTTGTTTTCAAAGAAAATATGAGTTCTGTTATTTTATATACGGGGGGGTTTTGGCAGGTGAGTTATGGAATTAACACCTACGTTAGACCAAAGTTTAACAACTTAGGTTTACTGTTTCCGCCAAATTTTGACCGTCGAATATTGTTTGATTTGGTTTAAAGTAAGGCTAATGCGTTCAGTAGTAATATATCATTGTCATTTCAAAACCCGGTTCATGGGTATGTTATGAATATTGTAGACGAAGCAGATGTTCATCAACTCAGAAATATAATGTCTGAAACGAAGGAGATTGTACAGTTGTATTTGGTGGTGTTTGAGGGATGGGTCGAACAAACAGAAGTAGTTGGCAAGATTGTACCATACAATGTTGAAAACATTGTATCTGATAATGTTGAAGAGTTTCCACAAGATGAAACTGTGGCAGTGAATACGGTGGAAGAAGAAAATTTATATGAGTTTGGAAGACTGTATGACAAAACTTTGTCAGACGATGAAGAGTCAAATGAAGGCTGGTCAGAAGATGAGTTCACACACGGAAAAAAAAAAGATTCAGAAGTCTTTTATGTTATGCCTCCCATACCTGATTGTCCTGATCCTATTGTTGAACCCTTACCATTTCATAGTTTAGGTCAAAATGATGATATGTTTGTTCGCCAAACGTATGATAACAAACAATAACTAATATTTTCTTTGAATCTTAAAGCAACCAGAGAAAAGTTTCAGTTTAAGACCAAACATTCTAACAAAAACTGTTACGAGATATATTGTGAAATTGAGAATTGTACTTGGCGTTTATATGCAAAACACATTGATCCGACTGATGAATTTGAAATCAGGACTTTCAACAACGAGCACACATGTTTTTCATTACAGATACACCCAAATCATAAGCAGCAAATAAAAAAGTCATGGGTACTACATTGCATGAGATTATGGGAAAAACTCGTTCCAAGGTTTGGAGTACTAATGAAATATCAAGGGATTTGAATGCTTTGCTGGAAATCAATGTAAGTTACAAACCAGCTTGGCATGCAAAACAATATGCTATGGAACTGTTATTGGGATCCTCTGAAGAAGGTTTTTCCAAACTTTCTATTTATTTTCACAATTTGAAGAGGCATAATCCCGGTATAGTGGCCTATATACAAATAGATTCTGAAGATTGTTTCGAGTGTTGTTTTTATGCCATTAGGAGCACGGTAAATAGAAAAAACTTGTTGTTATTTAATATATATACCTATTTGTAAAAAAATATAGATTGTTTATGTGTTCCATTTTATTATATTGCAGATTTGAGCGTTCAAACGTTTTTGTCGTAAAGTCATAATTATGGATGGTGCCCATTTGAAGGGGGGTTTTAAGGGAACCATATTGCATGCAGTAGCTATGGATGGAAACAACCAGATAGTGCCCCTTGCGCACAGAATATGCAAAAAAGAGAGTGGTCTTAGTTGGGCATGGTTTCTTGAAAAAGTTGTATGAATACGTTGGTGATTGTTAAAATTTGAACTCTGTAACTGATAGGGCCGATGCAATTCAGGTTGTTTTCCCACACACTCATCATGACGTGTGTGCTTTTCATCTACTAGGAAACATAGTACACTAGTTTGGGAAAAATGATAAAACAAAAGTGTTATTTTGGAGGCTTGTGAGATCTTACAAAATAAATGTAGTTGAATATTTATGGTATAGATTTAGTTCTACTAGGCCGCAAGTAGCGGTGTACATAAGTGAAATTCCACGTGCTAAATGGACTAGAGCATATTCCCCGTCGAAACGGTACGATTACATGACCTCGAACAGTGCAGAGTCCATGAATGCTTTATCTGTAGATGCAATGTAACGCCCATAGATTAGAGACGATAAGCATCAAAAATGACTTTTTGATGGAAGATTATTTAGAAGGATTAATCTTAACTAAGTTGTAGTATATGTTACAAGGATTCCGTACATATAAAGAACGCCGAAATCCGAGTTATAACGAAGAAGTTATGATCTGTCGAAGTTTCCCGACAGAATCGACACGACTCAGCGCGACGTAAATAGTGAGTTTACGTTAGAACAATATTTAGCCTTAGTGATCTAAACGAAAGTTTTATTACATTAATCTTGAAAACATCCCTTAAGCTCAACATAATACAGAAGGGATAAAATATCTAAAATATTTTATAAAACTGTAGAAACTGTATGTTTGTTTTGATTTCATCCGTTTAAGTTTACTGAAATCCGTTTGTGTAAATTTCATAAAATCTGTTATGTTTGGCTTGTATTCCCCATTGAAAACATTAAAAACTGAGAAAATGTAGGGGTATGAACTCACCTTCAGCGAGTGGTTTGATTGAAGGATCGACACAGAGGCTGAGTGTCAAGTGAAACCTTGAACACGATTTGATCCTAAATAACATGTAATGACACATAAAGGAGTCAAATGAAGGTATTTCGCCACTAGATATGATGGGGAACCACTCTAGGGACTTGGACCTACTTGCACTAAGTGTTAGAACCTCATAGGATTGAAGGGAGGGTGTATGGCCACCTTAAAGGTGTGTGCGGCCATGGGTGTGCAGCCTAGGAGGTGTGCGGCCGTACACTCATGATAGAAGGTGTCTTTGAGGTGTTTTCAAGGTTCATACTTGAATCCATGAAGTGTTCTAGGTCCATGCTTAGTTGTAGTGCAAGTTTGAGGTCAATAAAGGTCATAGAAATGGGTTTGCGGCCCTACGGTGTGTGTGTGTGTGTGGTCGCACAAAGGAGTGTGCTGTTAGAAATAGGTGTGTGTGGCCATACACCCTTCATGTTTATGCCCAAAATGCCTAGTTTGAGGTACAACAAGGCTAGTGTCATGTCCAACTCAAAGATAGGAGTCAAACTCTCACTTTGGAGAGCCTTTAAGGAGTGTACGAGCCACCTTATGAAGGTGTACAGTCGTACTCTTTTCAAGACATGAAAAACATGATGAATCTTGTAGCATCAAGTCTTAGATAGAGTGGTCTTTCAAGGATATCAAATTAGAGGATGAATTACTCACGTTTGTTGAAGCTTTGGAGGGTTCACGGTTGAAGAAGCTTGAGAGAATGGTGTAGTGTGCGACCAAGGAGTGAAAGGAATGAAAGGAAAGGGGTCTACCCTTTATATAAGAGTGGGTGTGTTGCCATGAGGTGGGTGTACGGCCGCACACCCATGTGTACGGCCGTACACTCCTCCCAAAGGAGTGTATGGCCCGGTTTTGTCACTATACGAATTTTTGACTCATTCCTAACCTCAACCTTGACTGCACCCAAGCTTAGAACACTTAAATGAACCCTTAAACCGTGCTAGAAGTTAACAGAATAAGTTTAACGTTGATTGAATCGACTAGTTGTACAAGGAAGAAGTTTCGGGTTGTTACATCAGAATTTCGTCCCGAAATTTAAGAGTAGAGTACAAATTATGAACTTGGAAGTAGATGAGGGTACTTCTACTTCATTGAATCCTCGTTCTCCCAAGTGAATTTGGGTCCCCGCTGTCATTCCAGCGGACCTTCACTATCGGGATGCAACTCTGCTTTGCGAATAGACAAGTATGTCTTCACTGATCATGATCACGAACTTGTGTAGGAAAGGGCGGCACACCCGATTCATCAGATCCATGAATACCACCGGTGCGTTGGTTAGACCAAAGGGCATTACTACAAACTCGTAGTGTCCATAGCGAGTTCGGAATGTTGTCTTGGGCACATCATTCTCGTGAACTCGCAACTGATGATACCTTGATCTTAGATCTATCTACGAAAAGTAACTGGCTCCCTAAAGTTGATCGCAGAGGTTGTCGATTCTGGGTAGGGGATAACGGTTCTTGATGTTAAGCTTGTTCAGCTCTCGGTAGTCAATGCACATCCGGAAGGATCCATCTTTCTTCTTTACAAATAAAATCGGGGCTCCCCAGGGTAAGGAACTCGGTCTTATGAATCCTTTGTTGATCAGCTCATTGAGTTGGCTGGATAGCTCTTGCATTTCTGTCGGCGCTAAGCGGTAGGGAGATTTAGCTACAGGAGTAGCTCCGGGGATTAAGTCGATACGAAACTTGACTTGACGCTCGGGAGGAATTCCTGGAAGGTCTTCCGGGAAGACATCAGGAAAGTTGTAGACCTCGGGGATGCTTTCGAGGTCTTTAACTTTTCGAGTCTCATCAACCGCATGATCTAGGAATGCATGACATTCCTTCCGCGGGTATTTCTGAGCTTTGATGCATGAAATGATACGAAAGTTCGAACTGGGTTTATCACCGTAAATCATGAGGGGTTCACCAGAGGGAAGATTGAGACAGATTGCTTTCTCGTAGCAAAGGATATCAGTACGATTGGGGCTCAACCAATCCATGCCAATTATGACATCAAAGCTTTTTATGGAGACTGGCATAAGATCGATGGGAAAGGAATGATTGTCTAGGCTAAGAGTACAGCCTATGAATATGTCGTTAGTGCTCTCTTTCTTTTCGTTATCCATCTCGACGGTGAATATCTTGATTAAAGGTTGGGATTTACATTTGATTAGATGTTTGAATGCATGACTGACAAAACTTCTCTCCGCACCAGAATCGAAAAGAATGCATGCATAAGAGTTGTTAAGGAGGAACGTACCCGTAACAACGGTAGGATCAGCGATTGCTTCCTCCTGGCCCATAGTTAACACTCTCCCTGTGTTGCCAGTTGTTGTTGCCTTTGGGAAATCCCTTTTGAAGTTCCCAACCTCTCCGCATCCATAACAGGCTTGACCAACACCCGCTCCAGGAACCTATTTGGTAGGTTGGACCGGTGCCTTGCAGACTCGAGCTGTGTGTCCCTTTTTACCACAGTTGGTGCACAACATTTCCCGGCAATGCCCATGATGATGGTAGTTGCACTTGTTGCACAGTGGTAGGTTTCCAGCATAGTGATTGGGGGTTGTTGGAGTAACAGGGACCGCAGCAGGAGTAGTAGCAGCGTGGACTGCCACTAATTGTTGTTTCTTGGAGGGCTCCTGCGAAGACTGGCCCTTCCGTTTGTTCCCGAACTTCTTCTTCTCCCCACCACTCTCCTTTTTTGGCTCGGGGACGGCTGCCACCTCATCAAGATCGACTCCATGATCGATCAGAGTCTGCGCCAGACACTTGGCGCTATCAAATGTAGTTGGCCTAGCAGCCAAGACATTTCCTTTGGTTGGGGGCCTCAGTCCCCAGATGTACCTCTCAATTTTCTTGCTTTCCGGGGTGACCATTCCCGAACAGAGGAGAGCCAGATCACAAAATCTAGCGGTGTAGGTTGCAATGTCGGAACCCTTCATCTTCAAGTTCCAGAGTTCGTGCTCCAACTTTTGCACCTCGCCCCTCGGGCAGTATTCCGCAAGCATAAGTTCCTTCAGTCTTTCCCAACCCATGGAATTAGCCACTGGCGGAGTCAGAGATTTGACTTGACCATTATACCAGGTCAAAGCTCTGTTGGTGAAAGTGCAGGCAGAAAACTTCACCTTGTTTGCTTCGGAACAAGCACAAATTTCGAATATGGATTCGTTCTTCTCGAACCATCGAGTCAGTGCGATAACACCTCCATTTCCGTTGAAGGACTTGGGTTTTGCGGTCATGAAGTCCTTGTAGGAACACTCCTTTTGATGTCCCTGACTTCCGTCTTGTCTTTGAGGGTCGGTTCCACCTCCATCCCCACCAGAGTTCACTTGTGCCATTGCTGCAGTCATGGCGGCTGTAACTGCTGCCTGGAACACGACGGGGTCGAACTGAGGAGGTGGTGGTGGTGGGGTGTTGTCGTTTCTTCTGATGGGTCTTCATCGGGGAGGCATCTTCTTCTAGAAACAACCAGGAAGAAGAGGATGGTAAGTCCTCAAAATATATGAAACAAGATATATCTCATCCTGATAATAAAAGTGTTTTACCAAGCGATAAGCACAGAAAGGTTACTAACGCAAGTAAGTTATCGCTTAAGGAAGAAGAGGTAGCAACACTTGGAATGAATCTATATACTGAATTTGGCTCTAGCTAAAATACTCATATAGTATTTTATGTTGGATGTTTTTGTTCTTGGTAAGTTTTAGGCTTGCTGTAACACCACGGTCACTCCTAAACACATGTTGGTCATGTCTCGAATGAATATAGTTGATCAGGCTACATTGACCCTAGACATGATTACATAACTGCCCAGGTTTAACCGCAGTGTCCCAACATCCAAATACTTTTGTTTCGTTCTATCTATGACTCTGGTTATGTTATGTATGCATACTCGTATACTTTTTACAAAATACTTATACTTTGAAAATATACTTTTAGTTTAGAGCGCTTAGGCCCCTTAGTGTTTATAACTGTATACCATGTAAGGTTCGGTATACTTAGTTCACTATAAACAAGAGCTCTGATACCAATCTGTCACACCCCGAAACCGGAATGGCGGAATCGTTCCGGGGTGGAGGACGGCATGCGTAGTATCACAACAATTGTATAGCAAGCATAGTAAATGTAACATCCCAAAATACGACCCGGAAATTTTTGTTTTAATAATAATAAAATCATATACTGAACATCATAACATAAAAACCATACGTCAAATATCTCAACTCATAATAAAATGTCGTGAAACAACTGTATCAAATCAAACTATGAATCCAAACAAACTCCCAGGATAAAGAATGAAGCTGTGGTGTGTGCAATGCCATCATCCCGAGCTCTTCCCTTTACTTGCGGAAGTACCTGAAACCAAAACTAAAACTGTAAGCACGAAGCTTAGTGAGCTCCCCCAATCTACCACATACCATAAAATAACATAAGCACGTACTGGGCCTTGCCCACTGCATCGGACCGAAGCCCGAAAAATGCATCGGACCGTAGTCCGGAACTGACTGGGACCTTGTCCCCTGCATCGGACCGGTGTCCAGAACTAGCTGCATCGGACCGAAGTCCGGAACTGAGTGCATCGGACCGAAGTCCGAAACTAACTGATCATAGCATAGCATAAACACGTATCAACTAGCACAACACACATCATCATACACACATATACTGCATAATGCGTCAGGCCGTAGCTCGGAACACATAACACATAAATCCTGCCTGAGCCACGAAGGCACCAAACACACTATCTGCTGCGTCGGACCGAAGTCCGAAAACTACCGCAAGCTAATCGGGTCGGCATTGTGGCCGTAGACCCATTCCTACCGGAAGGAAACTCACCTCGTAGCCTAGCTGCTGAAAGGACTGCTCCGGAATCTGTCTGTTGCGGCTCCGGTTTCACCCCGGATACAATTTTCATAAGCACTATCAATCAAATACTGATAATAATACTGAGAGAAAAATGACTCTCTTACCCCTGGTCCAAGTCAGCCTAACTGTCAAAGTCAACATTCAGTTGACCTGACTCGTCGAGTTGGGTCGCCAACTCGTCGAGTCCTTACTCTTACTTTCTTGATTCTACTCGCTACTACTCGTCGAGTTTTGGCACAAACTCGGCGAGTTCCTCTTTGCTACTAACACTCCGACAATCTGCATCCGACTCGTCGAGTTGTATGAACAACTCGTCGAGTTCTCCTTCATCCGATGAGCATTCTAGCTGTGACTCACCGAGTTGTATGAACAAATCGTCGAGTCTGTTCTTGAGACATGAAGGTTGTCTTGGACTCGCCGAGTCAAGGCATTGAATTGCCGAGTTCTTCCACGAATGAGTCTAACCCTCTAGCTCACCGAGTCCATCTCTCACTCACTGGTTCCACTCGGCGTAACTCGAAAAAGGAAAAACAGGGGACTCGCGACTCGACTCGCCGAGTCTGAAGAACGACTCGTCGAGTCGTATGCATGCAAACACTATATACTCGATTCTGCTTGAAACCAGTCCATACCATTAATAAATTTGGGTTCCTGGGACTTGATTAACACGTAAAGTTTCCAACTTTACGTGTAAATAACATCAAATGAAGGTTTTAAGGTTCAAAGCACACTATAATAGTAGATCTAGAGCTTCCATGCAAAATGGATCCATAAAGGTGCTAGATCTAAGCCTCTGGAATACAAACCTAGCTATATCTGAAGGCTAATCAACTCCATGAGTCCTCTATGCTACTACTAAGCCAAGAAATGATTCAAGAATAGCTTTAATGGCTTCAAAAAGGGGATTTAAGCATAGAAACAGAAAATGGCCAAGATATACCTTACTATCTTCTGAAATTCCTCAAGGATCTAGGATCTCCTTCTTCTCCTCTTGATCTATCTTCCTTTTTCTCTCAAGATCTTCAAAGAACACACCAAAATCAAACAAAATGCAAAGAGGGCTCTAGGGTTTCGAGAATGATGCTCTGAGGGGTGATGGGGGCTGACTTGTGGCCTCAAAAGTTGTTTAAATAGGGTGCAAACCCTTGAAATTAGGGTTTCATCCAGACTGGCGGACTCGCCGAGTCCGGAATATAGACTCGCCGAGTCGCCAACTTAAACGTGCTCGAATTCCCGACTCTACTCGACGAGTCCAGCTACCGACTCGTCGAGTTCCCCTTAAAACTTGAAGAAAATAACAATAAACAGAATATAAATATCATACCAGAATTGGGGTGTTACAACCCTTCCCCACTTGTCTCAGACTTTGTCCTCGAAGTCTACTACCGCTGAATCTAGGAACAACTCGGGGTAATGCCCCCGCATCTCCTCCTCGGACTCCCACGTCCACTCAGAACCCTTCTGGTGCTGCCACTGTACCTTTACCAAATGAATCACCTTGTTCCTCAAGGTCTTCACCTTCCGATCCAAGATCGCAATTGGCTTCTCGACATAATTCAGGCTGCTATTAACCTGAATATCCTCAATGGGCACTACTTCCGACTCGTCCACCAAACACTTCCTGAACTGAGAAACATGGAAAGTGTTGTGGATCTGGCTAAGCTCTGACGGAAGATCCAACCGATAAGCAACCCGACCCACCCGGGGCAAAACCCTAAAAGGACCAATGAACCTGGGGCCCAACTTGCCCCTCTTTCGAAACCTGATAACACCCTTCCAGGGAGATACCTTCAGGAGGACCATATCGCCCACCTGGAACTCCAAATCTGAACGCCTCCTATTGGCGTAACTCTTCTGCCGACTCTGCGCAGTCTGCAGTCTACCACGAACCTGCTGGATCAATTCTGTCGTTTTGAGCACCACCTCGGCGCTTCCAATGACTCGCTGACCGACCTCGCCCTAACAAATCGGGGTCCTGCACTTCCTCCCATAGAGCATTTCGAAAGGAGGTCGATCGATACTCGCGTGGTAACTGTTGTTATACGAAAATTCCGCTAACGGAAGATACGTATCCCAACTGCCACCGAAGTCTAGAACACATGCCCGCAGCATGTCCTCGAGAGTCTGAATCGTTCTCTCGCTCTGTCCGTCCTCTGAGGATGGAAAGCGGTGCTAAAATGGAGATGAGTACCCATCTTTTCGTGAAACCGCTTCCAGAATTTGGAAGTAAAACGGACATCTCGGTCTGACACCACTGAAACAAGCACTCCATGACGTGCCACTACCTCCCTCACATAAATATCAGCTAACTTTTCTGCTGATATGCTCTCCTGGATCGGTATAAAATGAGCACTCTTCGTCAACCGATCCACAATAACCCATATAGAATCCACTCCACGCGCAGTCGTGGGAAGCTCCGTGATGAAATCCATGGTAATGTCTTCCCATTTCCACACTGGAATGTCTAACGGCTGCATCTTTTCGTGAGGTCTCTAGTGCTCTGCCTTAACCTTCCTGCAGGTTAGGCACCTCTCCACATACCAAGCGACATCCCGCTTCATGCAGGGCCACCAATAATAGGGTCGAAGATCTCTGTACATCTTCGTTGCCCCTGGATGGATGGAAAATCGAGACTTATGGGCCTCATCCATCAACACTTGCCATACTCCGCCCCAGTACGGCACCCAAACTCTCCCGTGAAGGGTCAACAATCCTCTACTATCATAGTCAAAAGAAGCTACTCGGCCCACGATCCTCTCACACTTCTGTCTCTCCTCCTTGAGACCCTCTACCTGTGCCTCCTTAATTTGCTCCAATAATGGAGTAATCACCGTCATCCTCAAACAAATGTCTCTAATCGGGGCCGCTACTGCCTTGCGGCTCAAGGCGTCGGCCACTACGTTCGCCTTCCCTGGGTGATAAAGGATCTCACAGTCGTAATCCTTCAACACGTCTAACCATCGCCCCTGCCTCATTTTAGATTCGGCTGAACCATGAGGTACCTCAAGCTCTTGTGATCCGTGTAAATGGTACAACGGACCCCATAAAGGTAATACCTCCAAATCTTGAGGGCAAACACCACTGCCCCCAACTCTAAATCATGCGTAGGATAATTAGCCTCGTGATGCTTCAACTGTCTCGAGGCATAAGCTATCACACGGCCTCACTGCATTAACACTGCTCCCATACCCGTGATTGAGGCATCAAAGTAGACTACGAAATCCTCTACTCCCTCTGGCAGGGTAAGAATTGGTGCCTCGCACAATCTCTGCCTGAGGGTCCCAAATGCTACCTGCTGCTCAGGCCCCCAACGAAACGCTACCGACTTCTTGGTCAGTCGGGTGAGCGGTACTGCTATCTTGGAGAAATCCTGGATGAATCTCCTGTAATACCCTGCCAACCCTATGAAACTTCGAATCTCAGATAGAGACTTCGAGACCTCCCACTGCATCACGACCTCAATCTTGGCCGGATCTACCAAAATACCCTTCTGGTTGACGAGGTGACCAAGGAACTGCACCTCGCGCAACCAAAACTCACACTTGAAGAACTTCACGAAAAGTCTCTCCTTCCTGAAAACCTCTAGCACCTCTCTCAGGTGCTCCTCATGTTGCTCCGGAGTCTTGGAATACACCAAGATATCGTCTATGAATACTATCACAAACTGATCCAGCATCGGCCTGCACACGCGGTTCATGAGGTCCATGAACGCGGCCGGAGCATTGGTGAGCCCAAATGGCATCACCACAAACTCATAATGACCATACCTGGTCCTGAAGGCAGTCTTCTGCACATCCTCGCCTCTGAATCGCATCTGGTGATACCCGAAGCGTAAATCAATCTTGGAAAACCAAGACGCTCCCTGAAGCTGATCAAACAAATCGTTTATCCTCGGAAGTGGGTAACAGTTCTTCACCGTTACCTTATTCAGCTCCCGGTAATCTATACACATACGGTGCGACCCGTCCTTTTTCTTCACAAATAAAATCAGTGCACCCCAGGGCGAACTGCTTGGCCTGATAAATCCCTTGTCCAGCAGCTCTTGCAGCTGCGTGGACAACTCATGCATCTCTGGGGGAGCCAATCGATACGGTGCCTTGGCTATCAGTGCCGCACCGGGGATTAGATCAATCCCGAACTCAACCTAACTCTCAGGAGGTACCCCCGGCAATTCCTCCGGAAATACATCCGAGAAGTCTCGCACCACCGGAACATCATCAACTGTCATCTTGCCCTTTTCCCGGGCATCTGAAACATAGGCAATATAGCCGACGCAACCCTGCTGAAAGTAGCGTCTTGCCCTCGCTGCTGAACACATAACTGGTCCGCGCTGTGGCTTCTCTCCCTGAATCACTAACTCTCCCCCACTGGGAGTGCGAACCCTCATCAACTGTAGCTCACAATCTATTACCGCCCCATTGGGGCTCAGCCAATCCATGCCTACTACGACCTTATTCCCTCGCAAGGGAATAGGGACCAAGTCCACCGGAAACTACTCATCGAATAACTACAGAGAGCACCCTCTGTGCACCCTTGCAACCCTAACGGTCCTATCAGCTGCTATCTTAACCTCAAGTGGACAATCTAACTCCCCTGGAGCTCTGCTAAACCTCTTGCTAAGTGAAAGAGAGACGAATGATCGGGTAGCTCCTAAATCAAACAATATTGTAACTGAGATGCCGTTCACCGAGAACGACCCTATACAAAACATATAACCATAAGAAACAATAAAGAAATAAATATTGAGATAAGGGAAAAATACATACCTGCCACCACATCAGGAGTCGCTCGCGCCTCCTCTGCTGTCAGCTGAAAAGCCCTACTCTTCGCCATCGGCGTCTCGACTCGGCCCTGACGGCCATTTGAAATCCTCAAGGTAGCAGGAGCAAGTGCTGACACCTTCCCCGCTGTCGCTAAACTCGGATACTGGGACTTTTTATGTCCCCTCTGATTGCACTGAAAGCAAATCAGATCTGATGCCGCAATGGTGGTAGTAGTGGCTGTACAATCTTTGCTCATATGTCCAGTCCAACCGCACTTGTAGTAGCCGGCACTCCCTGCCTTGCACACCCCGTCGTGCAATCTCCCACACTTGCCACACCGAGCGTGGCTCTGCTGACTCCTAGCTCTATGATCTGAACCCTTGGGCTTTTTGCCCGAATTCCCTGAACCTGGAGCCGCCTCCTGCTTCCTCTTTCTCTCCATCTCAAGGTCAATCTCTCTCTCTCGAGCCCTAGCAATCATGTCATCCAACGTCTTGCAGCTGGACCGGCTCACGAATTGGCGGATATCACTCCGCAGCATCTCATGATAACGGGCTTTCTTCATTTCCTCATCAGCTGCGTACTGAGGAACGAGAAGTGCCCTCTCTCTGAACTTGGCGGTAATTACCACCACCGTCTCTGTAGTCTGAGTCAACTCCTGAAACTCACGTGCTAACTGCTGCACCTCAATAATCGGTGCGAACTCAGCTCTGAACCTGGTAGAAAAGTCTGTCCAGGTCATGGCATCCAAAGCCGCGTCATCCCCAATGGCATGACCAACCTCCTCCCACTAATCTCGTGCCCTATCCTTCAGAAGACAGGACGCCAATCTGACCTTGTCCCCCTCGGGACATCTGCTCGTGCGGAATGCGTTGGCCACATCTGCCAACCATCTGGTACTCGCAATGGGGTCCCGCGCCCCGTGGTAATTTGGAGCTCCACATGCATGGAACTCTCTGAAGGTAAGCGTGCGCGACCCCATCATGGCCGTTACCTCAGCATGGAAGGCACTCAGTCTCTCATCCATCAACTCCAAGATACCCTCCTTGATCGAACCAAAGATCACAGGAGTCTGCTCAAGTATGGTGCGAGTAATCTCTGAAGAGAGAAACTCCGTAGTCTGCTCATCCATCTGCCCGGCCTCCGGGTCTAATCCTGATCCCCCTTCGGCACGTGAACTGCCGATTGCTGATCGAGGACGCAATACCACCATTTTGAAAACACATCAAAATAAATTTCAGAATCATAAATATATCTCGAGGGATCACTACTATCGCAAGTTTCATGGTCTTATCTCAGCCTTCTTGATTTGAGTACGGATCCTCTGCTTTTAGTAGTACGGGCCCATACTACCTTCCACATCTATCCGTACTTTCCTCAAGAACTGCTTTGACTCCACCAAGTCACCTTACAACTACTGATCTCTAATATTATCTTCCTAGGCTTGCCCTAGGGAACTTTTGACGCCACCCAAACCAGTCCTCAGCTGCTGAAAGCCTCCTTGTAATGCCAATTAGCCATTACCTGAATACCATCATATGTGGCGAGGCTCAAATAATCCTTTGAGTAAAGACCCGTCCCTACCACGGTCAGACTCATACCGGAGCTGCGCAATAGGGCCAAGTCTAGCACTCTGAGATTATTCAACCCTGTTCACATGTGACGTGACGTATTCACCTAATGACTAACTCCCATCACTCAGAGTCCTACTAAGCACAAAGCAAGCAGCATTCAGACACATGAAACTACTCAAGCAAATCTATTCTCATAACGAGAAATTATACTAGCATACAATGCTAAGCTCATACTATCAGGCATAACCTAAACAGACTATCCTACTACTGTCTACTCAATACTAGCATGCAATTCTCATAAAGCTGAAACACATATAGCAGGCACATAAGGCATCCTCCTAGATCCTTAGTCCTATTCTAGCATGTTGTTCCACTGAATACTGAAACTGATAACTCATAACATAAACTTGTATGGCTAATTTGGGAGTACTTACTTGAGCTCGGCTGATCGCATGCACCACACACCTTTTCTCTTTTCAAAGTTCTTTTCTTTCTAAAATTTCTCTTCACTTTTTCTAAAACTCTTTTCTTTTGAAAACATTTTACCACTTCCTTAGTTTGAGTTCAGACACACTCGAAAGTGTGCCCGAATCCCTCAAACCAAGGCTCTGATACCAACTTGTAACATCCCAAAATACGACCCGAAATTTTTTTTTAATAATAATAAAATCATATACTGAACGTCATAACATAAAAACCATACGTCAAATATCTCAACTCATAATAAAATGTCGTGAAACAACTGTATCAAATCAAACTATGAATCCAAACAAACTCCCAGGATAAAGACTGAAGTTGTGGTGTGTGCGATGCCATCATCCCGAGCTCTTCCCTTTATTTGCGGAAGTACCTGAAACCAAAACTAAAACTGTAAGCACGAAGCTTAGTGAGCTCCCCCAAACTACCACATACCATAAAATAACATAAGCACGTACTGGGCCTTGCCCACTGCATCAGACCAAAGCCCGGAAAATGCATCGGACCGTAGTCCGGAACTAACTAGGACCTTGTCCCCTGCATCGAACCGGTGTCCAGAACTAGCTGCATCGGACCGAAGTCCGGAACTGAGTGAATCGGACCGAAGTCCGAAACTAACTGATCATAGCATAGCATAAACACGTATCAACTAGCACAACACACATCATCATACACACATATACTGCATACTGCGTCAGGCCGTAGCCCGGAACACATAACACATAAATCTTGCCTAAGCCACGAAGGCATCAAACACACTATCTGCTGCGTCGGACCGAAGTCCGAAAACTACCGCTAGCTAATCGGGTCGGCATTGTGGCCGTAGACCCGTTCCTACTGGAAGGAAACTCACCTCGTAGCCTAGCTGCTGAAAGGACTGCTCCGGAATCTGTCTGCTGCGGCTCCGGTTTCACCCCGGCTATAATTTTCATAAGCACTATCAATCAAATACTGATAATAATACTGAGAGAAAAATGACTCTCTTACCCCTGGTCCAAGTCAGCCTAACTGTCAAAGTCAACATTCAGTTGACCTGACTCGTCGAGTTGGGTCGCCAACTCGTCGAGTCCTTACTCTTACTTTCTTGATTCTACTCGCTACTACTCGTCGAGTTTTGGCACAAACTCGGCGAGTTCCTCTTTGCTACTAACACTCCGACAATCTGCATCCGACTCGTCGAGTTGTATGAACAACTCGTCGAGTTCTCCTTCATCCGATGAGCATTCTAGCTGTGACTCACCGAGTTGTATGAACAAATCGTCGAGTCTGTTCTTGAGACATGAAGGTTGTCTTGGACTCGCCGAGTCAAGGCATTGAATTGCCGAGTTCTTCCACGAATGAGTCTAACCCTCTAGCTCACCGAGTCCATCTCTCACTCACTGGTTCCACTCGGCGTAACTCGAAAAAGGAAAAACAGGGGACTCGCGACTCGACTCGCCGAGTCTGAAGAACGACTCGTCGAGTCGTATGCATGCAAACACTATATACTCGATTCTGCTTGAAACCAGTCCATACCATTAATAAATTTGGGTTCCTGGGACTTGATTAACACGTAAAGTTTCCAACTTTACGTGTAAATAACATCAAATGAAGGTTTTAAGGTTCAAAGCACACTATAATAGTAGATCTAGAGCTTCCATGCAAAATGGATCCATAAAGGTGCTAGATCTAAGCCTCTGGAATACAAACCTAGCTATATCTGAAGGCTAATCAACTCCATGAGTCCTCTATGCTACTACTAAGCCAAGAAATGATTCAAGAATAGCTTTAATGGCTTCAAAAAGGGGATTTAAGCATAGAAACAGAAAATGGCCAAGATATACCTTACTATCTTCTGAAATTCCTCAAGGATCTAGGATCTCCTTCTTCTCCTCTTGATCTATCTTCCTTTTTCTCTCAAGATCTTCAAAGAACACACCAAAATCAAACAAAATGCAAAGAGGGCTCTAGGGTTTCGAGAATGATGCTCTGAGGGGTGATGGGGGCTGACTTGTGGCCTCAAAAGTTGTTTAAATAGGGTGCAAACCCTTGAAATTAGGGTTTCATCCAGACTGGCGGACTCGCCGAGTCCGGAATATAGACTTGCCGAGTCGCCAACTTAAACGTGCTCGAATTCCCGACTCTACTCGACGAGTCCAGCTACCGACTCGTCGAGTTCCCCTTAAAACTTGAAGAAAATAACAATAAACAGAATATAAATATCATACCAGAATTGGGGTGTTACAGTAAACACAACCAAACATTGAATACAAATATGAAAAGTGTTTACATCAGTTTGAAACTTGTTTTAAATACATCAAAAGTATGTAAAATATAGAAAACATGACTAGATTGCTCCGGCTCCTTTAAATCCAAGAAGTACGTGTCTACTGATTCCCTGAATAGGGATGTCAAAAAGTCATGTGGGACCCCGAACCCGTGGCGCCCCGATCCCGAATGGGGAATATATGTTTAAAAAATCGGGGACGGGGGTGGTGGCGGGGGCAAGGTTAACCCCCGTTTTCATTTCGGGGGCGGGGGCGGGGGTGGGTAGTCCCGTCCCGAACCCCCAATGGGGACCCCGTTAATATATTATTTATATTAATATATATTAATTTCAAAAATATAATAATTAATAGCAATGATTTTGAACTTCCAAAATTCAATAAAATCTAATGTTTTTAAGTTGTTAGTATAACATTTTTGAGATGTTATAATATTTGTATTTTAAATATATATAATTATGCTCTAAATAACTATTTTTACCAAAAATGGCTTCTTTTTGCCCAAAAAATAACTTTTTTTAGCCTAAACAACACCTTCTCATGCCCAAGAAACAGGCAACCCAAACGGTGGCGGGAAAACAGGGGCGGGGGCGGGGTAACGGGAAATTTTTGGGGGGCGGGGGGTGGGGGATGCAATCCTCGCCCCGTTTACCCCTATTGACATCCCTATCCTTGAGAATACAATCAGTTTGAAAAAATATCAGCATAAAGCTGGTGAGTTCATAAGCGCTGTTTGTATATTGAAAACCGGTTGTTAACTCTGAAAATGTTTGCATGACTCCAAGAAAATACAATATTTTCTTTAGTAAAGGTGAGAGAATTTTTGTAAAATGTTGTATGATTGGACTACCACTAGATGTATTGTAGGATGAACATTGTAAGAAAAACCGTTGTATGAAATGTTCCGTTTGAAAACCCTGGTTACTACCAGTACGTATAATAGTATTAGTTTACCTTGAGAAACCATGTATTTGTCTGTACTTGTACTAACAAGTATTGTTCGGGTGTTATTATTACGTAAGTAAATCGATGTTATCTACATTGTGAGTGTCATGACCATACTTTGACTTGATATGGCGCGAATCGGGCACCAGTATCTTTTATGATTTTGTCACTCGTAGACCTGTCGGTCCTACTGTAGCTAGCAACGAGGTGCGGGATAGTCAGTCCCGTATAGATCTATACACAATAGTCACACTCTCCTTACAAGAGATTATGATCGCAAGTGCTAGTCCTTCACTCAGTTAAGTTTGTGAGTATTACCAAGGACGTGTCTCCAACTAGACTAACAAACTTACAAGTAATAATGCAGAAAACCCTTTTTGTAAATAACTGAATGGTTTATAAAGTATGAGTTTGTAAACTGTGGTATGAATTCCCAAACTATACATATTATAGTTTGTGTGTACGTATATGTATAACCTTGTATGAATTCCCAAACTATACCTATTATAGTTTGTATGTTTGTAAGTGTAAACCATGTATTGTTCTGAAAACTATGTGGTTAAGTTCGTACGTTGAAAACGTCCCTTATGCTCAGCATAATACAGAAGGGATAAAATATCTAAAATATTTTATAAAACTGTAGAAACTGTATGTTTGTTCTGATTTCGTCCGTTTAAGTTTACTGAAATCCGTTTTTGTAACTTTCATAAAATCTGTTATGTTTGGCTTGTATTCCCCCCTGAAAACATTAAAAACTTGGAAAATGTAGGGGTATGAACTCACCTTGAGCGAGTGGTTTGATTGAAGGATCGACACGGAGGCAGAGTGTCAAGTGAAACCTTGAACATGATTTGATCCTAAATAACATGTAATGACACATAAAGGAGTCAAATGAAGTCATTTCACCACTAGATATGATGGGGAACCACTCTAGGGACTTGGAACTACTTGCACTAAGTGTTAGAACCTCATGGGATTGAATAAGGAGAGTGTATGGCCACCTTAAAGGTGTGTGCAACCATGGGTGTGCGGCCCAGGAGGTGTGCGGTCGTATACTCATGATAGAAGGTGTCTTTGAGGTGTTTTCAAGGTTCATACTTGCATCCATGAAGTGTTCTAGGTCCATGCTTAGTTGTAGTGCAATTTTAAGGTCAATAAAGGTCATAGAAATGGGTTTGCGGCCCTAAGGTTTGTGTGTGTGGTCGCACAAAGGAGTATGCTGTCAGAAATAGATGTGTGCGGCCGTACATAGGGGTGTGCGTCCGTACACCCTTCATGTTTATGCCCAAAATGTCTACTTTGAGGTACAACAAGGCTAGGGTCATGTCCAACTCAATGATAGGAGTCAAACTCTCACTTTAGAGAGCCTTTAAGGAGTGTACGGCCCACCTTATGAAGGCGTACGACCATACTCTCTTCAAGACATGAAGAACGTGACGAATCTTGTAGCATAAAGGCTTAGATAGAGTGGTCTTTCAAGGATATCAAGTTAGAGGATGAATTACTCACGTTTTTTGAAGCTTTGGAGGGTTCACGGTTGAAGAAGCTTGAGAGAATGGTGTAGTGTGCGGCCAAGGAGTGAAAGGAATGAAAGGAAAGTGGTCTACCATTTATATAAGAGTGGGTGTGCTGCCATGAGGTGGGTGTACGGCCGCACAACTATGTGCACGGCCGTACACTCCTCCCAAAGGAGTGTATGGCCCGGTTTTGTCACTATACGACTTGTTGACTCATTCCTAACCTCAACCTTGACTGCACCCAAGCTTAGAACACTTAAATGAACCCTTAAACTGTGCTAGAAGTTAACAGAACAAGTTTAACATTGATTGAATCGACTAGTTCTACAAGGAAGAAGTTCCGGGTTGTCACACACATGTTAATTCCTTGTTTTTCCGTTTCGGGTTATGCTGGCAACTTATGCTTTTGCGTGTGTAACTTACAAAAAATAGGCCAAGCCCAAGCCTCTCATGTAGGGCTCCGCCCTTTGTGTATCATTTGTTTTGTTAGAACTCTTTCATAATGAAAATGCATATGCTTCATCCCAAACATAACCATAACATCTAGAATAAGCAAATCCCTCTAACCAAAGCCATATGAAAACTAATTGCCTACATAAAACTTTTATTAAAATGTCGACCTTAAATGTTGGCTAAAAGGCCCAATAGCATAAAATTGTTTACAATATGATTTGCAACATAACCATGGATTCTTTTTTGAAATTTCCATGATCTAAATAAATATTTTGATAGACTAGGGTTATGTTTGGTAAAAATAGTCGTTTGGAGGAAGCTGAAGCTCAAGTTGAAGTTGAAGTTGGAGTTAAAGTAATAAAGTTGTAGTTGGTGTTGGAAGGTAGAATACATGTAGCTTTGATTTGGAAGTGGAAGTTGTACTTTTATTTGTGTAAAAATAGTTATAATTTTTTGAAGATGACATATTGATCAAAGATACGTAACATTTATGGGTAACACATTTTTTTTGTTATGATAGACAACATCTTTTCTTTAAACATCACTTGAAATAACTCTTAACTTAAGAGTTTTTTGTTCTAAATTAAAATTTTAGGCTCATACTCTCAAATAAACTTTTGTTTTTTAACTTATAAACTTTGTTCCTTCAACCTACATTTATAGCCCGACCAACGACCAACGAACTGCCCAAATAGGTATGTCATGTTTAAAACCATAACCAAAAGTAAAAGATAAATACTTTCTTATTTTACTTTTTCATAATAGCTATTAGAAATAGAAATTAAATATTCTCCTACATTTTGTTGCTACCAATCCTCCTACTCATTTAAATTATGACATGTATCATATTGGTATCCTAAAATATCATTAAATTTCATTAAATGAACATTAAATATTACACATGTCACCATTTAATTGGATAGGAACAGGGGCGGAACACAAGCACTACAGCTAGGGGGGCCAAGATTAAGACTTCATAATTAAACTATATAAACAAGTTTTATTTATTTCAAAATTATGACATATCAAAAGTTTAAACAAGAAAACTAATATAAAGATTGTTAAATGGTTTATCAAAGTGGAACACGACGATCTTTTGCTTTTTTAAAATCTTCTACAATTGTCTCTAAACTAATCTTTTCAGCAAGTTCTCTTTCGAAGTGCAAAACCAATGAGTCATTCAGAAACTCGTCTTCCATTTTATTCCGTAACCTTGTTTTAATGAGGTTCATTGCTGAAAATGATCTCTCTGTTGTGGCAGTAGAAACTGGAAAAGTAAGTATAAGACTAACTACTCGATAAATAAGATGAAAGTTCGCTACTTTTCTAGTCTTTATCAACCATTGACACAATTCGGACATAGATGCCAATAGTTTATAATTTGCATGTTGAACAACATCAATCTCATAATGTTGAAGCTGTATCTTCAAAACTGTTTTCTCTTGTTCATTGAAATCTTCAGGATAAAACTTATCTACTAACTTAATTATATCACCAATTCGAAAAGGCTCATCAACACGCTTAGGATCTAAAGTTGTTGAAAGTCGAAGCAACTCCGTTGAACTATCGTTGAATCGATGATTTAGTTCCATTATTTGACAATTAATTACTTCGTAAAATATATCCACTCGGTAATGATTTAGTTCCATTATTTGACAATTAATTACTTTCATATATACACGACAATTCATCAAAAATTGTATGCAAATTCAACTAATAAGTATAAAGTAATATATATATATATATATATATATATATATATATATATATATATATATATATATATATATACACTTTTGTATATCCTAATTCATAAGTTATATACGAATATATGCAAACAAGTCAATAGTTTATAAAGTAGTGTATATAATATATATACTTTTACATATATTATTTTAATATATACCATATGTCAATAATATCAGATGTGAGTAGTCATAACTGAGGCTCTCTGCAAAACTGCAATTCACAATTTCTACTTTACTGTTGCCTAGAAATTTACTCCACTAGCGATAGAAAATCAATTAATAGATATATAAGGACAAATAAAAACACAGAGCTATGTACCTCTTATAATGAGAAACGAGAATGAAGACCACCCTGAGTAGCAGAGAGCACCCAAACGCACAATGGTCGACGGACGGCGGAGGCCAAGTTTCAACAGGCTCCGGTGATTGACGAATAGGAGAAAGGGCGTACGATACCAACGGCGTGAACAATCCGGCGACCGGAAAACAGTACAAAACAGCAATGGTCTTAATAGTCAGTGATTTTCTTCCGGTGAGTTATGAGTATTCTGGTGGCGAGAATAAACTTTTGATTTAGGTTTAAACTTTTCAGTTTTCTTAACTCAAACTTAGGTTAAACTGTTGTAATCTTTATTATAATCGTGGGTTTTTATAGATTTTAATGTATATTAAGTTTCCTTGTTTTATAGAATCCTAAATAAACAAAGTTGGTTTTGATTTCCTTTGTGATCTTCCGAAAATTTTGTTATCGGGCATTGCTATCTATATTATATATATTCACATGATTTGGAAACCAGGGGCAAAGATGTCATTCTACTATTTTTTTTAACTTGAATTCATATGGATGAGTATATACAAGTATTAGAACACCCCTAAGACGGTCCGCCACTGGGTAGGAAGATATGTAGAAACAAAATGTATAAGGATATTTAAGTTCTTTGTTACACATGTCACCCGTAGTTCATCAAAATGTATAGTTATCAACCTATTTTATTTTAGTCTTTTATTTTTATTAATTATTACATATGTTGAACAGAAACTCTAAGCAATAATATTTATTAAAGTTATAATAGCATATTAACTTAAATTATAGTATATAATAATAATGTAATAAAAGATATATTAAAAAGAGACAAACTTACTGGGTTCTTATAGTAAAGTATCGTCAAGAGTGACCAAATATAAAAGTTAGACCTTTAGAAAAAAACCCGCCATAAACCGTCTCTTCGCTTCCCATGCATCTGGGCATTGGCGGTCTCTTCAACTCCCACCCATCGGAAGCTTGCAGCTAAACCATTAATTCAGGTTTCCTTCAAGCTTTCGATTTTGTTTCTAAGTAATGAATCTTATTTGTTTTAATGGTGTATAGATCGTAGAACTTACTAAAATCCGGTTCATTGAAGTTTGAATCTAGTTCTTATGCTTATATTTTTCATGTTTAATATAACGACTTGAGGGTTTTTAAGTATCTGATATAGAAGTCAAATTGACAATTAATTTTTGTTTTTATTCATTTGCATGGTTTCTTTATCACATCTGATTAGAAATTTTGTTCCGTTTCTATTAAATCTTTTCGATATTATCTGTATTGACAATAAACACCACTTTTTATTGACATATATTGTTAAACATTTATATTTCTAATCACCAAGAGAGGGAAACGTTATCCTCTTTATAGTTTCCTAATTGTTAGTGTGTGTTGGACATTCTTGATACCATATAACATGTATAACAATTATATAATGCTTCTGTTGGGTAGTCTAAGTCTCTAAAGCGTACTTTTGGAAATTATGTAATGTAGTAATATCGAAAATGTGATGACCTTGTGTGTATAATAAGGATTTTAGAACTATTCATCTTGAGGTACCATGTGTTTTTTTTCATTTGTATATATGTCTTTTCGTTCCAATTGGTTGTATCTTTGTTTGAATTTTGAAATACCCAGTTCATATATATATGTATGGCTAATTGATAATATAGTTAAAGAGTCTATTGCAATTAAATTTATTTGGCATTGAATTCTACTTCACAGCCGTGTGGAGTATCCAACACTTGAGGGACTCATCAAGAGATGAAAGCTCAACGCCAAAGTTCGGATAGAATCAGCGGTCTCCCTCAAGATACAATTGAAAAAATTCTGACTCTTATGCCAATTAGAGATGCATTGAGGACAAGCATTTTATCAAAAAGATGGAGGTATTGCTGGACAGGGATCCGAAACTTGTATTTGATGACAATACACTACAAGAAAGTACAACATTACCGGCGACAGGCGTCGTCGCTAAAAGTGCGGCGACGTGTCGTCGCTAAAACGTCGACGCTGATATTTTGTCGCTATTAATTAAGCTGTCGCCGCTAATGCGTGGCTGTCGTCGCTAAAGACTTGTCGCCGCTAATAAGCTAACGTCGCCGCTAAAGACGTGTCGCCGGTAATAACCTATTGTCGCCACTAAAGGCGTCGCCGATATTGGTGTTATATATATATATATATATATATATATATATATATATATATATATATATATATATATATATATATATATATATATATATATTTCACATTAAAATTAAAAAAAAAAAAAAAAAAAAAAAAAAAAAAAAAAAAAAAAAAAACTGGTATGATATTAATTAATCTAATCCTATATCATTCCATTCCAAAATATTAATACAATATCCGTTTAAAATTACTCGTCTGATTTAACATATAACAAAATATCGAAAATACTAGTCTAAAATACTTGCACAAATAAAACATAAAAAAATCCTACAACTATCTACTCGTCATCATCGCTCTCCTCGTTTCCTCCGGTTTCATTTCGTTGTGGCAATGAACGAAACCAATCTTCAAGTGCAGCACTACATTCCGGATCTTTTAACATTGTTTGAAGCATTTCCAACTACAAATACAACTAATTTATTATTTTTTTAATGTTTTTTTTAAATTAATTTAAATTTATTCTATAATTAAATTAAAATTACTAGAAGTACATTGCTATTAATAACCTAATTAAAGCTAAAGTTGTAATGACCAACATTAAGTCACTAAAAGTATGTTGCTATTAAGTTGGCCAAACATTAAGTCACTAACAAAATTAAGCACTTTCAAACCATATACAATACATTACAAGAAGTAAGTTGCTATTAATAGCCTAATTAAGCTAAATGTATACATCCAATTTCATATTTCAATAACCTAATTAAGCTAAATGCATATTTCAATTTCATCCAATTTCATACAATTAAGCCAAATGTATATATTCAATTTCATACAATTTGCATATTCCAATTTAATCCAATTTGCATATTCCAATTTTATACAAATATATACATCTAAGTTTCATGTTAAGGCAATGTGGTATAACTTCAATGTAATCTAAACATAAATTTCAACAAAATACATACAATCCAACAAAATTCCCACAAATATGAACAAAACACACATAATAATTCAACAATCCAACAAAATGCATAACCAACAAAATACATACAATCCAACAAAATGCATAACCAATTCATATTTCAAAATACAAACATAATCACTCAACAAACTTGAAAAATACTCACTATTTATCATCTAAAACAGAAAAATCATAAAGAAGATGAGAAATTTGACCTTGGTTGGGGGCAATTTCGGAATTTTGGCTAAATGTCGACCTTGGTTGGGGTTGTGGCGGTATTGTGGCTGCCTTGAGGGAAGGAGAAGCTAGCTAGCACCGGTCCAAGAAGCAATGCGTCCACCAAGTTGAAAAATTGCGAGATATTGAAGAAAAAACGAGAGAGAAAGAGTTATGGGTAAGCTGTGAATGGCAGAAAGGTAAACTGTGAAGGGTATATGCGTTTAGCATTAGCGGCGACGGCTATTAGCGGCGACGTAGGGCAATAGCGGCGACATTAGGGCATTAGCGGCGACACACGGAGGGAAAACTCAGCGCGCCTTTCCGCTTTCCTTAACAACCGTTAGATTGAAAACAAATCGGACGGCTGGGGTGAAAATGACGCGGATCGCTAAATGAAAGCATTAGCGGCGACGCCTTTAGCGGCGACAGCCAGCAATAGCGGCGACATGTAACGCGTCTTTTACGTGTCGCCGCTATTGCTGGCTCTCGCTGCTAAAGGCGTCGCCGCTAATGCTTTCTTTTCTTGTAGTGATATCATTAATGTTTCATATGATATCGAAGAAATCGATAAACTTAAGCTTGTCAATGCTATCTTCCACGTTTTGTTGCTACATAGGGGTCCGATATCAGAACTTTGTATTTGTTTCGCTGATGCAGAGATTGTTAATGAGATTGACCAGATTAGACTTCATCTTTCATGGAGCAAGAATATCAAGAAATTCGTTTTTGAGATGGATGGATATTACAAGCTACCATGTTCATTTTTTTCATTGCAAGGCTTAGAACACCTATCTCTCAAATATTGTGAAATCGAGCTTCCGCTAATGTTTAATGGATTTGGTATGTTGAAGAGCTTAAGATTCTATAATGTTAAGATCACTGCCAAGATACTTCAACGGTTTCTTACTAGTTGTCCACTACTTGAGGAGATTACCTTGGTAAGGTCGACCATATAACTACTTATATAGCTTTAGTCAACTAAATAACTTCTTAATTACAAAGGTATTTTGATGCAGACTGCATATCATCAAACAGACTTTACAGGAGGAAACAAGTTTACATTTGTTGAGTTGTTCAAGTGTTTACCTTCAGTTCAGGTTGTGAACATCTCTAGGGTTTATATCAAGGTAATTGTTAACTTGGTAGTTTTATCTCATGCAAAGAATATTTAGTTTGTTTTAATCGTTGTTTTGGAATCTGGTTAAAGCATTTTACTGCAGGTGGTATGTCACAAAAGTTCCCCACTTCACTAGTCTACTTGAGGATACTTGTTCTTGATCAAGTGTGTTTTCCTAAACAAGATGAGCTTTCTTCTACTCTCTGTGTGATTAACAGCTCCCCAAATTTGGAGAAGATTAAAATGAAGGTAAATATAAAGTACATGTTATCACATGTTGGTAATGGATATTCATAATCTTATTGACTTCTGATTAGATGATTGCTCTTGCTGGTCAAACTTTGACTACTTTGCTTGATCCTGAAGACTATTCGGGTCTCAACTTGGATCATCTTAAAGGATTGGAGATAACCGGTTTCCATAACTATGCTCTTGAAATGGAGTTTATGAAGCTCATCATGGCTAAGTCACCTCTGCTTAAGAAAGCACGAATCGAGCTCAGCACAACTGTTTCTGTTGACGAAGAAGTTAAGATGCTTCGAGATTTGGTACTACATTCATTTCCACGTGCATCACCAACAGCCAAGTTCATTATCCAACGCCCTAAAAAATAACATGTGAAGGCAAATTAAGTTTTAGTGATGCCAGTTTAGTTGTTAAAATATACGAAATGTTAAAAGAACAATGTTTTTATTGTCTATTTTGAACCTGTTTAGATGTCTTTTTGGATTGATTATGAATACTAGCTATCACAAGTGCTACGTACTTTCTACTCTTTTAAATTCCCAAATTCATTGTATCCATCTATTTTGATGCTTGACCAATAAACACAAGAGTTACAAAATGTCGATGTTATATCATATAATAAAAATACAAAATATATATAAACACAGCCATATAGTAAAACACAAAATGCATGTTATAAATTTACATGTCTATCAAACTTCTTTTTGTAATGATACAAAAAAAAAAAAAAGTCAAAAACAAAATTCTAAGTGTAGACGACTAAATGTAACCAACCAGAAACATTTTCAATCCAATTGTAAATCCTTTTGATCTCTCTCTAAGAAGATGAAAGGAACACCGGAGGTAAACTTATTAAAATGTATTCGTCTTATTTATCTCAAAATTAATAACTTACATGCCATGATTTTGTGAATTTGATATTCAATATAATAAGTTTGTTGCTTTGAACAAGTAAATACAATGTCCTTATTTCGATTTTGATCTTAAATTTACAAATATGACATACCATAAACGCACATGTCAATTCCTTAATTGTCTTTCCGTTTCGAATTGTGCAGGCAACTCCGCTTTTGCATGTGTAACTTATTAAAAATAGGCATAGCCCTGGTTTCTCATGTAGGGCCCGGGATAATGACTTAGGAGGGTAATAAGGTTTCTAGTTTGTCCGTATTAGGTCACTAAGGTTTTTTTTTGTGCGTATTAGACCAATATGGTTGTTATTACCGTTTAAAAATAGTCATTTTACCAGTTAAAACCGGTAAAATGACTATTTCTAAACGGTAATAACAACCATATTGGTCTAATACGCACAAAAAAAATCTTAGTGACCTAATACGGACTAACTAGAAACTTTATTACCCTCCTAAGTCATTAACCCAAATTATTTAGAAAACATGCTTACTAATCAATGTGACTGATTTGTTTGACTGAAAATAGTTGCTTCCATTTAAACTTATCTCACAACCTTTCCAGAACTTCTAAGTCCAAAAACTCATATGATTGATGACCTTCATTACATGAATATGCAACATTTTATCAATAACTTCTTTTTTGTCATTTAAATGTTTACATGAACACATCTATATGTACAAAAACAATCTCACTTTGATACATCCCATCAACGTCTACATTTGATAACGAAGGGAAATGTAAAACCAAGAGGGACTTGCAGATGATGTCTATTATCAATTATTTTATAAAAAGCAAAAGCACAACATGAACTAAGAAACTGAAGATGCAAAATGAATAAAAAAATCAGCACATAAACAATAACATACCGACTATATACAACACATAAACGGAAGTTTATAAAGCATGAAACTTAATGACAGGAAAAGTAAAAAACTTAAAGAAAACTTTATAAAAAGAAAGATCACCCTTACTTGCCACAAATGGTTGAAGACATCAACAAGAAGATCAATCTGACCATGGAATCCACATGTTGTCTGATCATGACTTCAGTAGATGAACTACCGAAACGTAAGAATTGCAATTGAACTCAATTAGCATTTGAAAATTGAATTAGGGTTCCAGAAAAGACGACGAAGGGTTTAAAAATTTTTTTGGACCATTTCTCGATTTGTGTGTGTCATCCTTGCCCAGGGGCCATGCTAATCTTCTCTGTATCGTTCCAATTTTATCGGATGTCCCCAAAGGGACGACTATAGATGAAGAGTTTCACCATATAGAGGAGTAGCAGGTTATATGGGACGATACGAGTTCTAAACGAAGTAGTTTACTGTTGATGGTCATATATTCTCAATGTCTTTAAAATTAGGGTTAATGACTTAGGAGGGTAATAAGGTTTCCAGTTTGTCCGTATTAGGTCATTAAGGTTTTTTTGTGCGTATTAGACCAATATGGTTGTTATTACCGTTTAGAAATAGTCATTTTACCGGTTAAAAACCGGTAAAAGGACTATTTCTAAACGGTAATAACAACCATATTGGTCTAATACGTACAAAAAAAACTTTAATGATCTAATACGGACAAACTGAAAACCTTATTACCCTCCTAAGTCATTATCTCGTAGGGCCCAACCTTTGTGTTTCATTTGTTTTATTTGAACTCTTTCATAATGAAAATGCATATGCTTAGTCCCAAACATAACCAAAACACCTAGAATAAGGAAATCCATCTAGCCGAAGCCAAAACATGTCTTTTTTCATATGAAAACTATAATAATAATAGTAATCTAATCTATACAAATGGCATTTTTGATTAAAAATAATAATAATAATAATAATAAATTTTTTAATTTTTTTGGTAAAATGACCACTATGGCCGGAACAATGTGTTCCAGGGTCAAGTCTGGAATCCTAGAGGAACATTTCGGACCAGAATTCAAGAGTGATTTTTATTTTGTTTTTTCTTTAAATTAAATTAAAGGATGGTTCTTTCTGGCGTGTTCATTTATGTGTTTAATTATGTTTATTGGTTGTTAACTTACATATGGTTTTTTAAAAACAAACTATATTTATTGCAAAAAGTGACGAAACAATATTTGAAACACTTAAATATATTGCATGCAAAAAGATAATCAACATCTTTACTTTTGTGTTTTCAAAGGTTACCATAAATATTTGGCGCCATTATTTACAAGGTAAAAACTGGATGCATTTAAAACTATAAAATCACGAAATTCGATCAACCACCATATACGTTTTCTGGATTTCACTAGCTGACAAGCCTACACTTTTAATATGTTAACATAACTTCCGGTGATCTACTATTTCCAAAACTCACCGATAATTAAAGCTCTAGTATTGGTAAAATCATTCATTCTACTTATGTTCCTTTTCAGTAATTTCACATATGCTTCGTTAATTCCTATAGTTTTTGTTTGTATCGTAGAGATGTATAGCTTTTTGTAAGATTATTAGTCTTAGATTGTTCTTAGGATGATTAGTTATAAATATATATATATATATATATATATATATATATATATATATATATATATATATATATATATATATATATATATATATATATATATATATATATATATATATATATATATATATATATATATATATATAACACATTTCCTTGGCCCTATGAATTCCATAGATTCCTCTTAAAGGTCTGAATTCTAGAAGTATTTGACATTCATGACCTCCACTTCCTTTATGTACTTTCTTATTTTGTTTACACAATCCTAATTTATTTGTAATAAAGATAAAGATTATAAACTTGTTAGTAAATTTTAATTGTTAACAAGCATTCATTTCTCTATTTGACCAATCCCTTTTACTTTAGCATTTAGTTGGTGTTACCTAGATTTAATCACAAGATTCAAGTATTGTTTAGGCAAACCATGATTACCAACACAAATCTAAAATTAAAGAGATTGACCAAATAAAGAAATTAGTGTTTATTTTTATTTTTACAAATAATCTAGGATGCGTAAAAATCGAAGAAGATTCACAAAGGGATGTGGAGCTCATAAATGTCAATTACTTTTACTTTTAGAATTCAGACCTTAATAGGCATCTATAGATGTTTTTCAGACTAAAAAAATGTGTTATGAGCATATATGTACAACTAATCTGCTAAGAATCACCTAACACCAATAATCTCACAAGTAGTTATACATCTCTACAATACAAAGAAAAGATATAGGAATCAACTATGCGTAAGTACTGAAATTGTTGTATAAAAGAATAAACCTAAAACATAGGAATTTACTAATATTAGAGTTTTAAATAGCGGCGACTTCCGGATAAAAAGTAAAGATCACCACTAGTTATGCTAACATTGTCCAAGTGTAGGTTTGTCGGCCAACAAAATCCAGAAAATGTATGTGGTCATAAAATTACACAATTATGTAGTTTTAAATACGTCAAGTGTTGCCATATAAAGAATGACATCAAAAGCTTATGGTAACCGTAAAAAACTACAAAAGTAAATTGTTGATTGTCTCATGCTTTATTGCTTGATGGCAGATAATGATGTATTGACACTTGTCACACTCTTATTTAATTGTCACACTCTTATTTAATTGTCAAATGTCATTTTATGGTTATATTGAAATAATTATTTTCCACATGTCATTTTATGAGTTTTTTTATTTTATTAAATTTTATTTCAATGTAATAATTATAGTAAGTGTAGTAATAAATTGATATCAATTTAATTAATGAACTTACATTTTAATTTCAAAATTTCCAAAATTAAAGCTTATTAGTCTCTTTTATTTATTTAAATTATTTTTAAATTTAAAAATAAAAAAAACATTTTAATTATAATAATTCATTATTTTTCTTATAGGAGTGGGTGACCATTTGTGGGTATGGATGTGGTGAGTATAGTATTGCCATAGTTGGTGTGGGCGGGTAAGTATATGTGTATATATGGGGTTATGTAGGGTGCGGTGAGGTGTGGGGACGAGAACGAGGATGGGTTAGTGTGGGTATGTGTGTGGATGGGTGAGCGAGTAGGTTGGAGTGTGGGTGTAGTAAACTTTTGATTTTGATTGTCATTTTTTGGTTTTCTGTGCACTAAAACTTTGATTTTGATTTTGATTTTTGGTTTTGTATGGATTGAAAGGTTGATTTGATTTTAGGTTCGTCTGTTAGAATTTTAATTTGTTGTTTGTGTTTGAATTGCAGGTTTTGTTGTGCATATATATGGTGTAGCCATAGAATTGGGTGGTGGTACTTCGTTGGGATACAAAATAGGGTGGTGCATCGGAAAAAGGGGGATAAAGAAAAAGACAAGATGTGTGTGTGTGAGAATGTGTGTATGTGTGAATGAGTGAGTAGGGTTGGGATGGGTCCATTTAGAGATGGCAACGGGGCGAGTTTGGGACGGGTTTTGGTAATCACGTCCCCATCCCCCGAATATGAAAATCGATTCCATCACCGACCCGATTCCCAACGGGTACCCGTTTACCAAACACTATCGGGTCTGCGGGTATCTCAACGGGGTAATAGATCACCGTTTAATATTCAAATTAAGAATAATTTTGATGCAATACGAATACAAAACCATTAGACTTAGTGATGCAACCATAAATTCATATCCAAAATAATTTTGATAATTTACAAAAGCATTAAGAGCAGACGTATTTGTTCTGATACATAAGTGGTTACTAGTGGAAAATAAACAATAAAGACACTAGCATTCATAAATCATAATATCACTATTACTCTAAGTACTATGAATAAAAAAATGTCAAAACATTAGCACTATAAATAAACAGGAAGCTATCTCAAAAAATTATCTTTATACTTTTCTTAACAAAGAAGATAACTCAAGGAAATTAATATATATATATATATATATATATATATATATATATATATATATATATATATATATATATATATAGGGTTGGGTTATTTTGTTTTTATTAACTATTGTGTGCCAGAATGCATAGATCTGGACCGTCGGATTGAATATAATCAAAGGTCATGATCTCATGGTCTATGATAGTAGAATATGATAACATATACCATATAATCACACAAATTTCAGCATAAGAACATTTTAGTCAATTAACCTATATTAAAAAAAAGGAAATTTCGGATTTTTAGGGATAATTAATTACTTTATTTTTAAAAATTTGAATATTTTAAATTAACTCAAAATTAAAAATTCGATTTTATTCTGTCAAAATAGTAGAATGTTAACCATAAACTAGTAAATATATTTTTTGATTTTATTCAGTCAAAATGACAGAATGTCAACCATTAACTAGTAAATACATTCTGAAAAGAATACACAAAATCAATTATTGAACTAATAATATACCAAATAATTACATTGTATGATTGTAATTCATTGAATAATAACAACATTCTAAAAGAAAAAAGTAAAAAAAACATCAACATCTAACAAAAACACTAATTTATTTTGAGAGAATATTATTTTTTTAGCAACACTTTATACATTGTAGCATAACACATTCTGGTATAATATTACACTCTCGTTCTCTATGTTTTCGTCCTTCTCCACGTCAATGTTAGCCTCTTCAAAACCTAAATCCACAAAGAAAACATAATCAAATTGCAAAAATTAAAAAATTCAATGCATTCTAAGAGAATAAAAACTATAAATTCTGACAGAATGTATTAAAGACTATAAAGTTTGACAGAATATAGTAGAAAATAAAGACTATAAATTCTGACAGAATGTAGTAGAGACTATAAAGTCAACCATAAAGCATCACAAATTTATTACCAGTTACACAAAATATACTTGTTGTTGACAAATATTCTCAAACATTCTAACAGAATACATTTATATAAAATAAATTCTAATAGAATACATTACATAATTAAAGAGTTGTGATTGAATCATCAACACACATCTGCATTCATTCTCAGTCATGAATTCAAGAAACAAACACACATTTACATTATCGATTTAGAAATATGAACACAAATTTTGACATTTTTAAAACAAAATCCAACTTATGACTGTGAAGTGCAAGTTGTATCAGAATATTTCTTCAATCGAACAGAAATAAACCATAGAAGAAATCAAATTTAATAAGATGATGAACACAATCTTGATCTTGAATCAAAATCGAGATAAAATCAATCTCAATTGAGGTAAATAATTTCCAGTTATATCCCCTAGTTGTTGGATTACCGAACCAGAGAAAGAAGAACAAGAGGCTGTTGGAGCATACCTCCGTCCAAGTACCTGCAATCGTCGGGATATCCTCACCGTTCACTCCTCGCTTCTCATTCGCGTTCACGGACCCCACAACAGCGCCATTGCTCCTCCACATCCCATTCTTCAGCCTCATCGACCCCAGAGTCCATCATCGATTGCAAGACGAGAGTATGTGCTCCCTTTTGGATCCGTCGATTGTAGAAGAAGAAGCAGAATCGGTGATGGTGATGTGTTGATATCGATGATGAAGTGTTTGGCCACAAACATAACTAGGTCAAATATATTTAGTTTATTTCCTTAATTGAATGATTAGTTTATTTCCTCAATTGAATGATCTCAATTAAATGATTTCCTTAATTAAAAATACAAAATGTCAAAAATACCATTTAATGATTTATTTAATTATTTATTATATCTTGAATTCTCAATGGAACACTTAGGCACACAATAGTTGCTAAAAACATTTGAACCTAGTTCTCTCTCTCTCTCTCTCTCTCTCTCTATATATATATATATATATATATATATATATATATATATATATATATATAGGTTCAGATTCATTTGAGACCATTCTAATTTTGTGAGACCGTGAGACCAAATCTAAAAATAATTTTAAAATGCAAAATAAATGGAAAAATCCAAAAATTATTTTTTTAAATATTATTTTTGGAACTTGAATTAACTAAAAAAAATAAAAAAAAATAAAAAAAATAAAAAAAATGCCGTTTTTTTTTGAAAAATACGTGAAATATTCTAAACAGAATATTACACTGACATATTCTAAAAAATAATTTTAAAATGCAGAATAAATGGAAAAATCTAAAAATTATTTTTTTAAATATTATTTTCGGAACTTGAACTAACTAAAAAAAATAAAAATAAAATAAAAAAAAATTCTATTTTTTTTGAAAAATATGTGAAATATTCTAAATAGAATATTACACTGTACATATTCTAAAAATAAATTTAAAATGCAAAATAAATGGAAAAATCAAAAAATTCTTTTTTTAAATATTATTTTTGGAACATGAATTAACTAAAAAAATAAAAAAAATAAAAAAAAAATAAAAAAATGCGTCTCACGGTCTCACAAAATATAGGTGGTCTCAAATGAACTTAACCCTATATATATATATATATATATATATATATATATATATATATATATATATATATATATATATATATATATGAACGGTTTCAGGTAACGGGTTTCAGTTTCGGTTTCGGGTAATTGGGATGGGTATTTTGTTTACCATCCCCGATACCAAACCCGCGAAATTTTTTTAAAAGCATACCAAACCCAATCCCGACCCCTATTAACCAACCCCAAACCTGACTCTAATATGTTGGTTTTCGGTTTTCACCATCGGGTTCGGTTTCTTTTGCCATCCCTAGGTCCATTTTCTATTTGTAATTATAAGATATTATAAAGCAATCTCAAAATGCAAATAAATATAGTAAAAGGGTATAATCGTCATCTAAAGTTTAATAGGGTCCAAATTAACAAGAAATAATGATGAACAAAATCAAGAAAAAAAATCTCAATTTGAACCACTTTTAAAAAGTTGAAACATTTTTGAATTAAAACCACGTATACACATTGCCACCCTCTGAATAGGTTTTTGTTATTGTGTAAAACCAAAACCAAAAGATAACTTTTTATTTAACTTTTCCATAATAATTATTCCCTTCGTCCCAAAATTATTGTCCATGTTTGACTTTTAAAGTCTTTCGATGTCAACTTTGACCATAAATAACTTTATTTTTGTTATATAATTTTGATGAAACTTATAATAATGGAAATACATTTAAAAAACAGTTTATTCATATATCTTGCATAAGAAATTATATAACAAAATGTAAATTATTTAAAGTTAAAGTTGAACAAAAGAGACTTAAGAAGTCAAATATGGACAATAATTTTGGGACAGATGGAGTATTTTACTTATAAACATTTACGACTTTAATTCTTTATTTCTATTATTCCTTATTCCATAGTTATCAACCTTTTCTATTTTAATATTATATTTTTACATATGTTTAACAGCAACTCTAAGAAATAATAATTGTTTAAAGTTATAATAGTTAGGGGTGTTCATAATTGGATATCCAAATTTCGGATATCTGAAATTTCGGATAGTTGATTTTTGGTATCCGATTCCGTATCCGAAATTTCAGATACAGATTCGAATACCAAAACGGTTATCTGAAAATTTGAAATTTTGTTCAAATTTGAAAGGCATATTGAAGTTTTTATATTAGAAAGACATATTTTTAAATTAGAAAGACATATGAAGTAATATAGGTATTTAATTAAGGGTATTATGAATATGTTTTAGTTACTAACATTCATATTATAAGACATATGTGATTAAAATAACAATGAATGTATAAATTAAAATCAAAATTTTCAGATATCGGATATCCAAATTATCCGAAAAATTTGAAAAAACTATCCAATTCTGATTCCTAAAAATTGGATATTCGAAATTTCGGATATTTGAAAATTCAGATATCCGATTTTTCGGATAATTAAGATTCGGAATTTTGGATACGGATATTTTTGAATACCCATAATAATAACATGTCAAATTAAATAGTATTTAATAATAAGACAATAAAAGATATATAAAAAAAAAAGAGACAAATCTTACAGGGACCTAGCAGTAAAGTATCATCGAAAGAAGGACCAAATATACAAATTAGACGCTTATAAAACCTCCGCCACAAATCGTCTCTTCGCTTGCCATGCTTTATGTCATCGATCGGCGGTCTCTTCAACTCCCATCCACCGGAACGCTCTGGAGCTAAACCATTCAGGTTTCCTTTCAGCTTTCGATTATTTCAAGTTCATGAATCTTATTTGTGTTAATGGTTGATAGATAGTAGAACTTACTAAAATTCGCGGTTCATTTGAAGTTCAATTTTAGTTCCTATGCTTCCATTTTTCATGTTTAATATAACCACTTGATGGTTTTAACTATTGATATAGCGAAGTCAACATGGCATTTTTTTTTTGCATGGTTTCCTTATCACATTTGATTAGAAGCTTTGTTCCTCTTTTATAATTTTGATATAAGTACATCGTTTGTTTTAAACACCGGACCTCTTTTCACCACCTTTTTATTGATAGATATTATTAACCACTGACATTTTTAATCACGAAGAGAGGGGAATTTTATCCTATTTATAGTTCCGGAATTGTTAGTGTGTGTTATTCATGATACCATATAGTATGTTATAGCAATTGTATAATGCTCCTGAGGGGTAGTCCAAGTCTCTAGAGCTTACCTTTGGAATTTATGTATTGTAATATAGATATCAGAACTGTGGTGTCGTTGTGGGTGTAATATGGATTCCAGAACTATTCATCTCGAACACGTGTGTTTTTCATTTGTATATTTGTCTCTTCATTCCATTAGTTTTATCTTGGTTTGAACATTGAAGCAACCAGTTCATATATTTTTGAAGCAAAGACACTATATATGTATTAATGTATGGCAATTGATAATCTTGGTAAAGAGTCTATAACAATAAAATCTATTTGGCTTTGAATTATACTTTACAGCCTTGTGGAGCATACAGCCAACATCGAGGAATTCATCAAGAGATGAAGGCTCAAAGCCAAAATTCGGATAGAATCAGCGCTCTCCCTCAAGATACAACTGAAAAAATTCTGACTCTTATGCCATTGCGACATGCAATTAGGACAAGCATTTTGTCAAAGAAATGGAGGTATTGTTGGACCAGAATTCCGAAACTTGTATTTGATGATAACCTGGTTAATTTATCATCTAGATCTGGTAACAAAGAACTCGATAAATATAAGCTTGTCAATGCCGTCTTCCACATTTTATTGCTACACAGGGCTCCGATATCGGAACTCTGTATTAATATTGCTAATGTTGGAATTGATAATGAGATTGACAAGATAATAGTTCATCTTTCATGGAGCAAAAATATCAAGAAATTCATTTTGGAGATTACTTCAATCGGTGAATATTACAAGCTACCGTGTTCATTCTTTTCATTCCAAGGATGGGAACACCTGGACCTCAGTTTTTGTAAAATTGAGCTTCCATTAATGTTTAATGGATTTAATATGTTGAAGAGCCTGGTGTTTAATGAGGTTAAGATGACTGCCAAAGTGCTTATTAAATTTCTTACCAATTGCCCACTACTTGAGGAATTTACCTCGGTAAGGTCCATATTACCACTTAATTATGAAGCTCTTTTGAGTTAATACCATCTTACAAATTAAAGGTATTTTGATGCAGACTCCACATGCTCAAACATGCTTTACCGAGACTACATTTGTTGAGCTGTTTAAATGTTTACCTTCAATTCAGGTTCTGGAAATCTCGCGGTTGTGTATCAAGGTAATACTTCACTTGATTGTTTTATCTCATCGTGTTTTAAACTTTTGATCTTAGTTTTGGTATTTGGTTAAAGCACTTAGCTGGATCTATACCACGTAAGCTCCCCATTTCACTACCCCACTTGAGAATAGTTGTTCTTAGTGTTTGTCTTCTTGGGCTTTCGGCTGTTCTGTGCGTGATCAGCAGCTCTCCAAATTTGGAGAAGATTGAATTGGAGGTAAATATCAACTACAAGCTATCACATGTGGGTTTAGTACATCTTCCTGATTCTACTTACTATTTTGATATTTTTTCTGACTAGATATGTGACCATCAACGGAGGTGTAGTGCTCTTATAACTTTCAAGATTATTCAAGCTTATTCGGGCATCAACTTGCATCATCTTAAAGAAATGGAGATAACATGTTTCCGTGACCTTTTTACTTGGATGGAGTTTGTGAAGCTCGTCATGGCTAAGTCACCTGTGCTAAAGAAAGCAAGAGTAGAGCTCGATACATCTGTTTCTGTTGATCCAGAAAATAAGATGCTTCGAGGTTTGCTATTACTGCCGTTTCCACGTGCATCGCCTGCAGCAAAATTCATTATCGAACGTCCTTAAAATTTACCTTTGGACGCAAAGTAAGTTATGTTGTATTGGTTAAAATACAAGGATTGTTAAAGTGTCTATTTTAAACCTGTTTGGATGTCTTTTGGGTTGATTATGAGTATTACCACAAGTACTACTCTCTACTCGTTTATATTTCTAAATTTATTATATTTTGATGTTTTACCAGTAAACACAAGGTTTATAAATTAATGAAGATTTTATATTATGATATCAGGACTAAAATATAAAGTATGTCTATCAGATTGTTTTTTGTAATGATACACAAATACAAAATCGAGAACAGAAGTTAAGTCAAAATTATGGAACCAAAAGTATAAATTAGTCCGTTTACAAAAAACCAACTAGAAACCTTTCATTCCTATTGCAAACCATTTTGGTCTCTTCCTAATGAAGATCAAAATAGCCCTAGATATAACTTTATTAGCAATTTTTCTTTGAGTTGGCCATCAAAAAACATCGGTATAACGGCTGGAACAGCGCCCCCCTTAGCCGTTATGCCACGTTCCGTTACGACGCGTTGTGGTGATAACATGTGCAAACGGGCATTTTTTCGATCCAAAATTAGTTTTCAACGGCCACATTTTTGATGTTGAACCGTTGTAAAATGGTCAAAAACATTAAAAAAAAAATAAAAATAAAAATAAAAAAATAATTTTTTCTATCTTCTTACCTCTTTTACACACACATACACACACACACACACACACACACACACACACACACACATATATATATATATATATATATATATATATATATATATATATATATATATATATATATAGAGAGAGAGAGAGAGAGAGAGAGAGAGAAAGAAAGAGTTAGGTTCATATATGAACTCTAAATACTGTGTGAATGTATGACTTAATATCAGCCATCGATCAACTTCAATCTCTCTAGAGTAAATTCGAAATATTAAAATCAATAAAAGCTTTATCTAAAATTAAAAAACTGATATATCAAGCAATTGAAGATGCATTATATTTTTAAAATCGGTTTCTTCCGGATCATCTTCTTCGTTTACCACTTAATCACATCGTAAGAAGTATCTTTATCCTCCATTAGAAACTCAAAATAAATACTATATTTTTTGATTGGTTTTTATAAATCAATTTGCACTAAAATAAATCACGATGAATATTTGTCAATGCGATTCAAGAAAGGAGAAAGACTCAAACAAGGCAAAGTTTCCGTATTCTTTCTCATGAAATTTTATTGGGTTTAGGTTATTGTACAATCACGATCCCAGGAAACCATGTATTCATTTGATATGTGAAATATGCATTCACATTCTTAAAGAATAGGTAACTGGTAGATTATAATAGGGAAAATGACGTATAGGCTCTATAATGTTTTTAGGGTTTACCCTTTTAGTCCCTTAAGTTATTTTCGTGTTTTATAAGGGAACAAAGTTGTTAGTGACCTGTTTATTTGGTCCCTCTAACCTACTATAACCCATTTTATGTACAAGTGGCTTTTAATTAATTAAAAAAAGTTAAATCCACGTTGTTCATTGTTTGTCCAAGTCTCCATCCCCTCTCTCACACACACTCAAACACATACTTGTTAATCAACCCTTCCTAATCGGCCTTCATCCTCAAGAATGATGCTCCATCAATCGACCCCATTATGAACAAATGTGCACCTTCTAGTTTAGGTCTCCCTCATGCCTTGATCTTCCCATCTGCAGAAGCGGATAAAACTATTCATTTGCTGGTGGTGAGAGCGTTAATGGTGTCGTTGTGGGCTTTGATTGATTCTAAACAATTGAAATTAGATAGTCTCCACACCTTTAATCCAACTATTTTGTGACAATTATTCAGAACCCAATCATTCATTTCAAAGTTCAACAAGATTCGAGCATGATCTACAATACCGACATATTATTCTTCTTCAAAGATCACCTAAAATCAACAGGAACAGAGAAAACGAAAAACAACCAAGGAAATCAAACTATGCAAGTCAAAGAGAAGAAATAGGGAGATTGATTCTATGATACTTACACGAGGTTTATTCTTGACAACAGATAACAGATAACAGAGAATATCATAGAGAAAAAAGTCAACAAAACTGATGAAACATAGAAGCAGAATGAGCTCCACCTGTGTGGGTGTCTTCTGGTGATTTTTCAAAATGTTAGGTTCATTGCGCCAAATACTCTTAGATTTTTGTGCTCTGCCACCGTCTGTAGTTAGTTGCTTCCAGTTGTCGATCCTCCATCGCCAACGACGAAATACTCACTGAGTTTCTCTGATCGCTCCACCTACCTGACCTTGTCTTGCTAGATCGGGCGTTTTCTTGTCAAAATCCAAACAGAACCCACCGAAGCTTGATTTTGGAGCAGCAAACATATTTGATTTTTTGGAGGATCATGATTTTGACGAAGGGGGTTATTAAAGCCATCGCGCAAACTGGCTGTTTTGAACTCGTAAACCATGGAATTTCCGATTGCACAAATTTGTTTTTTGGAGCAGAAAAGGTTAATAATTTCTTTTTCCTTTTTTAATTGTTTTAATTAAAAAAATATAAAAGAAATTATTTGGGTTGCCATGTCATTGATGATGTGGCAAGTTTTGTCTATGTGTCATTGGAACCTGCTAAAACAAGTAAAGGGGATTAAAAAGACAAGTCACTAACAACTTTGTTCCCTAATAAAATACGAAAATAACTTAAGGGACTAAAAGGGTAAACCCTAAAAACATTATAGGGCCTATACGTTATTTTCCCATTATAATATTTAACTTATTTTTCATATTGAAATTCTTTGATAAATTAGAATACTTATGTACTTGTTTATAAATTCTTAAGAAATTTTGTAAAATTTTATAGGGTTTAGGATTTTGCAAAGTTATGATCACATGAAACCATGTATTCATTTTATATGTGAATTATACATCCAAATTCTTGAAGAACGGGTAAACGATAGAGTATACTATTAATTTAACTTATTTTTTATTCAATTTTTTTAAAAAATTAATAATATTTACGTACTTGTTTATCAATTCTAAAGTAATTTTACCACAAATTACAAAGAATTTATGTTTTTTTTCCGCCTTGTATTACTTTTTGAAACGTATATTCTTCAAGAATAATATTGGAAAAAAGACCTTACGCAAACTTTAAAGATACTGACGTCAAATTCTTATAGTAATATGACCTTTGTATATATTGCAGTGTATTATTTCATTTAAAAGTATGAAAATCGTATTTCATGATGGTTGATTTAAGCCCTTCATTGGATATAAGAAAGTAGAAAAAAGAAGTTGGTTGTGGGTATAGCAAAGCAATGTTACATTTGGATTGAAGGATCTGTAAAAACATAATATGAGAATATGTGGTTATTGAAACATGTGAAACCGTTAATAGAAAGAGTTTATTGTAAGATTTGCAAGTAGTTAATTGATCATGATATGAAGATTTGTCCAGGAATAAATTTAAATGTCATATTTTTGAATCATATTAATGTCACATATATAGTGATTAACCCAATATAAAAATGTTGTGCTCTATAAATTGTTGTTAAAAATTGTGTTTAATGTGTGTATAATCACATATTGCATAAACTTTACTCGTAACTGTTATCTAGTTTTATAGCCTAGTAAATGAAACATATTCTTAAAGAATTATACTAATATATGTCCAATGTGTTGTATTAAATAACATGTTACAGCTATAGAACAATTCCTACTTGTAAGTGATTATATATCTCTTGGTGGGACAAATTACTATACACTACAGATTAATGAAGATGTAATGCCTAAAATCAACGACATAGTTGATTCCAAATTATTGATAATAGTAGTAATCTAGAAGGTGATATTTACATTTCATCTTTTAATCATATTCTTTTGTATTGTATATATACATCATCGTTAGGATTTTGTTATTGAAATTCATTGCATCTAATTTCAATGTTATTATATGAAGATTATAATTGCATAAATTCTTCATGAATTTCTTCAGTTGTGTATAAAAAATTATGGTCCTATTATACAAAAGGTTATGGTCATACAGTGCTAGAACACTTCAATTCTTCAAGATTTTTTTAGTTGTATAAATAATGAAAGAATAAAATATCTCAAAACCATTTCTGAATCCTAAATTCTACAAGAATATTTTATTTGGTTATAAGTTAAACCGATTCTTAACCTAAATTCTTCAAGAATATGTTTCGTCATTAAGTTAAACTGATTCTTAACATTAATCCTTAAAAATCAAGTCAAAATTAAAAATAAAACATCATATTCTTCAAGAATTTGTGATTCTTATTTTTCATAAATATTTGATTATTTTTCTTGAAAACGTACGATTCTCATAATCATTATATATGGATTAATTTTTATTTGTTTTGATTTTAATTAATTATTTTGATATAGTTGCCTTAAATGTAGGTAATATTTATTTCTCTCTCTTAATTAAATGTATTAGTTTCCTTTCTAATCAATTAAATGTAATTATATAGTAAATGCTACTCTATGTTAATATCATGCACAACAAGATCATAACCTTTCATTTTTTTCAATCTAATGGTCAGAATTCGGTCGTACATTCACACAATACTTGTGATTCACATTTAATCATAACCCTATATATATACATACATCTACCTTTAATTTTTATATACAATTTTATATCAAACCTTTTAATTTCAAATCTTCAAAAAATTTCTCTTTTCATTACTATGGATCATAACCCCAACACTCCGCCTCTTGGTTTTGCACAATACGAGCACAATACGAATTTTACACGAACATCCTCAACACCTAATGCATTCAGTCCCGCCTCACCCCCACCACAATTCACTACAACCATTCCACAAAACCTTTTCAACCCATTTGCTACAATGCAACAAAATACCAAACAACCACCACCCACCCAACAAACGGTACCCGAGACGCAAGCGGGGGGAGCGGAAAAAACGGTCCAAAAAGGGAGAGCACGAAGGAAAGGGAAAGCGGTTACAATCGAGCAATTGGAAGACGAACCTCCAACATGGTGGACCCCAAGGGAGGAATACGCGTTAGCAGTGGCTTGGTGCGGGACATAAAAAAATCCAACGCAAGGAAACAATATGAGAAAAGTTGCTTTTTGGGAAGCTGTAATCGGGAAATTTCGTACCATTTTGAAGGATGAAAAGTACCGCAATCACGACATGCTGAGTAGAAAATGGACTCAAATAAGCAAGAAGTGCACCAAGTTCAATTCCATCTACAACAAACTTTCCTCGCACAAGCAAAGTGGTGCGACCGATTTTGACGTTTATAGAGCGGCGAGGGACCAATATCATGTTGAGACCGGTCATGTTTTATAGCACAATTTTTTTTGGAGATTGTCAAGGAAGATCCAAAGTGGAATAAAATGGACACATTTATGGAACAACAATCGAAGAGGTCGCGCGGCTCGGGTTCAGTCGATGTTTCGGACGCACGCACGAACATCGACCTCAATGCGGACACGGATGAGATACCGGACGACTTCAACGAACTTGAATAGATCTCCCCGCGTTGAGAACCAATATGTCGCGACAAAGCGAGGCGTGCTCAACAACACGTGGATGAAGTCGAAAGTAGACGTCGAGAGCAAGCCGAAATGAAACAAAAATTTGACGATCACAACGAAATCGCACGTGAAAGATATGAGTTGCAACAGGATCATTTGGAGTTCCTTCGTCGTGAAGTCAAGGAAGATCGCATTGCGAAAGATTTGGAAATTCTTCATACTAGCGAGGAGAATTTGCCACTGAGACGGTTGGTGGTACTCCGAAAAGCGAGGGCGAAGATCGAGCAAAAATATTTAGACGAAGACGGACACAGGTGGTGCATGGCTGTCGTCAGCTCGTGCCGTAAGGTGTTGGGTTAAGTCCCGCAACGAGCGCAACCTTCGTGTTTAGTTGCCATCATTGAGTTTGGAACCCTGAACAGACTGCCGGTGATAAACCGGAGGAAGGTGAGGATGACGTCAAGTCATCATGCCCCTTATGCCCTGGGCGACACACGCGCTACAATGGCCGGGACAAAGGATCGCGATCCCGCGAGGGTGAGCTAACTCCAAAAACCCGTCCTCAGTTCAGATTGCAGGCTGCAACTCGCCTGCATGAAGCCGGAATCGCTAGTAATCGCCGTATAGTGTTTTTTTTTTCGTTGTAATGTTTTTTTTTTTTTTTTTGTAAATATTTTTTTTCGGTCAATGTTTTTTTTTGGTCAATGGTTTTTTTCGTCGTAATGTTGTTTTTAATTAATATTTATTTTAAGTATGTGTTATTTAATTTATATGTTTTTTAAAAATTATTATGACATAAATTAAAAAAAAAATAAAATAAAATAGAAAAATATAAATTAAAAACATCAAAAAAAATTAAATAGAAAATGATAGGTGTTATTATATGTTATTTGGTGTTGTTCATTTCCACCTTAGGTGTTATAACATCAAAAATATGAGTAGGATGATGAAGTGTACACTTTGGGTGTGATAACATGTAATAACATGTTACCCACACCCAACAACCTTATGTTTTCTAAGTCAGTTAAGAGTTTTAGATCTAGTAATAGAACTAAGTTTGTAAATTCAAGAGTTCCTCATTTTTTTTAACAAAATGGAGTGATTTATCAAAGGCATATATATGTGTAACATCCAGATTTCCGAGTACATTATTTATTCATTATTTTGGAGATTTTGAGAGAGACTCGGCGAGTTGATCCTTAGACTCGCCGAGTAGAGTCGCGAATTTCCATCCGGGTTAATGATCGGACTCGGCGAGTCGACTAGTGGACTTGGTGAGTCCGCGCTCTTTAATGAAGCCCTAATTTCCGGGGATTGAGACCTATTTAAAGGACCTTATGGCCTTCATTTGCGGCTACCAGTTGATCGAGAGAAACCCCTGTGTGTGTGAACATTTTAAGAGAGAGAGGAAGCCATTTTTGATCTTTGTGTGGGTGTTTTTGCAAGAAGAAGGTGGCCAAGGCAAGAGGAAACTGATGAGGGTGCTAATCTGTGGATTTCAGAGCTTAGGGACTTCATCTTGAGGTAAATGTTCGACCATCTTTTAGTTTTGGTGTAAGTTTTGAGAATTAGGATTTCTATCCCCTTTTAGAGTATGATTTGTGAAGCAAATGGTCCCTTCTTGTGTTGAGGCTTCGAATCTGGATCCAAAGAGGTCCAGAGACCTTAAATCCTTGATCTTTATTGAGTGTCATTGAGGGATATGAGTTTTGGATGGCATGTTGAGGCCATTTCATCAAATAGAGTCATAGGGTCTTTGCATGGGAATCAAGATCCAAACTTTACGTGTTCATTATGATCAAGAAGGGCAGATCTACGGTTTAGAGGAACATATCTGACCTCAGGAGGTCATTTCTGATTGAGCATGGCATGAACTCGCTGAGTCCCAAGAACAGACTCGGCGAGTAGGGCTAGGGTTTCCCGTAAGTCACTCAGTGAGTAACTTGTCGAGTTGGGGGAATGACTCGGTGAGTCAGAAGGGGGTAGAGGATTGAAGGCGGAACTCGCCGAGTTCATAATTGAACTCGACGAGTTGAGTCGAGGTGGCCCCGCGATTCATGCCAGGTGTGACCCGTTGAGCAGAGGAAAGGCTCGATGTGTCATAAGAGGCTAGAGAGATAGTGGACACATGTAGACTCGCCGAGTCGCCCAAGTGCACTCGACGAGTTGGGTCAAAGTTTGACCGTGGACTTTGTTGACTTTTAGGGTTTGGTCAACAATGGGGTCTTTGAGTCAAGAGAGAGGTAAAATGGTCTTTTACCCTTCTGAGGGTGCTAAGAGAGGGTTGAGTCTAGTCTCGAGAGTTATATTTATGAGCGTATTTACTTTATGTGGTTAGGCGGAGGCTAGACTATACTGCTACCGAGTCAGGGATTTACCGAGACATCTGAGGTGAGTCTTCTCACCATACTTTACCTTGAGTGGTAATCAGAGTTATGTGACAGAGTTATTGTATGCTATTTATGTGATGTGTTGCACTGCATAATTGCTATGTGATTTATGTCGTGTGTATATCAGAGTTAGAACCGGAAGGTTCACAGAGCTAGGACCAGAGGGTCCACAGAGTTAGGGCCCGCAGAGTTATAGCCTCGAGTGGCTAGTATGTAATATGTGTGGTATTTTGGGGAACTCACTAAGCTTCGTGCTTACAATGTTTTGTGTTATGTGTTACAGGTACTAGTGAGGAGCGCGGGAAGGCGCCAGCATGATTCGTACACACCCACCGGAGTTTATTATGATATGATCTTGGGATTTTGTATTGAGATAATATTGATACATTGTTTATGAAAGTGATTATGAATGAATTATTATGTTTTTGAAAAGCGAAAAATTGGTTGAATTTTTACGGCGTTACAATATGTGTTGAATGTTGCTAGGTTTTGTTATTTCAATCCGGCTTACCATTAGATTTTCGGAGTTCAACTATTATAATTGCTACTTTCTAATAAATATTACTCCAAGATCTGTTTAAATGGAAAATCACCTTCTGAAATTGTATACAAAAGAAAAGCAAAATTTAGTTTCCCGAGGGTTTTTCGTTGTCTTAGTTTTGCTATCAAACTTAAAAATTCATATAAGTTTTCTTTTGGATTTGAGAAATCTGTTATAACTAGGTATTCTAATGTAAAGAAAGGTTATAAATTTCTAAGTCTTGACTTATATCATATTTTCTTTTCCAGAGGCATAAAGTTCTATGAAACTATTTTCCATTTTAAAATGAGATCTGTTACAAATTCCATTACAAATACCAAGTCTATAGAGTGCTAATCATTTTTTTATATGATACAGTTATCAAAGTGTTTTTGGTAAGTATAACAGTCATGTGAGTTTCAGTGATGGTCAATCAGATAACACTAATTTGGTTGATCCATCTCATGGACATGGCATCAAAGGGGCCCTCCCAACCATTCATAATGTGTTGATTAATCTAGATAACTTGAACCAAAATGATTCTGACGAATCATCTTAAAATCGTGAGTCACATTTTGTACATGCGTCTCTCAGGAGGTTAAATTGGGATAGAAAGGCCCCTCCTAGGTTCAATCACTATGTTATTGAAGGCAAACATAAGTTTGGTATTTAAAATTTTGTTACCTATGGTAAATTGAATCATGATTCTAAGTGTTTTGCTTTTGTTTTAAATAAGTCTTATGAGCTTCATCTTATTTTGAAGCTTCAAAAGATCTCAATTGGATAAGATCCATAAATGAAAAAATGGAGCCTCTTAATAGAAATGGGACTTGGGAAATTACTGCTTTACACTATGGGAGAAAACCCACAACCCATAGGATGTACATCGGTTTATAAGATTAAATATAATCCAACCATTGAGATTGAGCGTTTTAAGGCTAGATGTAACGTCCAAAAAATAAGACCATAAAATTTTCGTTTTTAAATTAATATACCATTAATTAATACCATCTTCATAAAAGCAATGTAGTCAAGTTTTATCAATACATCAAAATAATCATCCATCAATAATCGAATCCCGACCCATACTAAGTGTCCAAACTAGGGTAAAAGACCTTTTTACCCTTTGCCTAACTTGGGCCAAAGCCTAGGCCCAAATCACCAATCCAAAGGCCCAAATTCAAAATAAAAACCCAAACCCTTTCATGGGCCTTAAACCAAGGTCCAAAAATATTCTTAACCCAAAAATACTTGAGTTCAGATGGCCCAACATGGCCCAAGATAGCCAAGCCCACCCTAGCCCAAAACAAAAGAAACCCTACATGCTGAGTACGTGGGGCGTACTCATCCTGTACGCTCAGCGTACTTCTCATAGGGCTTGTACGCGCAACATACATGCTTGTACGCCCCGCGTACTCACCGACTTGGCCAACTTTCCTCTAAAGCTCTTAATCGATTAAGTCCTTACTCCAACACTTAGATCTGACTTCCTTAAGGTGGTTAATCACATAAAGTTGCCAAATTTATGTGTATGCATGGCTTAATGAAGCTCTTAATCTCAAAAGGACTTAACAAATTACTTAATGATTGCATGAGACCATAAAGCTTGCACCTTTAAGCTTAAGAAACTCATAATAGGCCTAGATCTAAAAGCATAAGCCTCACAACCGACTTTACTCAACAAACTAACCCAAAAGGGACCCAAAAACACAAAAACCATGACATGAAGAGATCTAATCAATGAGAAGACAAGGTATGAACTTGATACCTGAAAATACTTGCAAAAGAGTGATGATTTTGGATCTCTAAGCTTCACACTAAGCAATGCACCTTCAATATCCTTGAATCCCTCATAAATGAGCAAAATAAGCACCATCTGCTTCTCAAGAGCTCAAAGATACAACAATGGAGGCTAAAGCTCGAAATTTAGGGTTTAGGAGGTATGGAGGCTGGTAAAGAGGCCAGCCCTAGGGACTTAATGAGCTTAAATAGGGTGCAAGATCCATGCCCGGTTTTAAGGATGTGCAAGAGGTGCAACCGCACAGTGTGACAACCCGAAAGTTATCCCGTCATTTTAACCTCTTCTTCCGTTAATAAAACTCGCTTTATTAAATTATCCATTAACCTTTTTGGATTAGGTTAATTAAATTGGGACTTTTAATTATGACTTCATAAGGGTTGAAACAAATTAGAAACACCCTCAATATTCACTTGAAAAATTTTAGTTACAACCAAGTTAAATTGCGACCATTTAATCGGGTGCGACCAAAAACCTCGTTTAACGTAGTATCAGGTAGATTTCCTCCGAGCCACAAACTCAAACCCTATATAAGGGTGAGTGGACTCCATTTGAAACCTTTCCACCCTCTCTCTACTCTCTCTCTCTACAAGTTGCCTTCGATCCAAAAACGCCTCTTTAAAGCCCCAAACTAGTAAGTGATCTACCCTAACTTGTTGTTTAGCTCTTTTAACATGAAAATTCGTGTTTAAGACATCCAAAAGTGGCAAAATCATGTGTTTATGGCCCAAGAACTATCTTGGACCGCAAACACCCATAAGTGGGGTTTTGAAGCCCTAAAACCCTTATAAATCACTCCTAGGGCTTAGATATGACTTGTGGACTTGCACATATGAGCTTAGAACACCAAAACCTTATCATATGGAGAGTAAACATGAGTTTACGGCCCAAGAACACTCTTGGACCGTAAACCCCTCTTCATGGGTCGTGAACACCATTTAAGGTGTTAAATTTGCCCTTAAACACCTCCTATGGCTTGGATAAATGTCTAGAATCAACCACCATCGAAGTAGGACCCTTAAACATCAAGGAAACTATGGACTTAGGATTTTACAGCCGTAAACCCCCCAAGGATTGGTCCATGGGCCGTCAACTCCCTTAAGAAGGCCAAATGATGCCTTAACTTCCCCATATGGCTTGGAATAATGCATATAACCCTATATTCTTGCATTTAAGACCTTAAATCATGAAGTGAAAGACCAAGTGAGAGTTTACAGCTGTAAACTCTATGTTTACAGCCGTGAACTCCCTTAAATAGTCCATTTGGAGCCTTAACCCTTTCCTATGCCCTAGATTTGAACCTAGCCTAATTCTACAAGTGATATAAGACCTTTTAGCATCCAATAACACACCACCCATGAGTTTACGGCCGTAAACTCATGGGGATATGGTCTTAGGGCCGAAATCTCCTCTAAGAGTTTACTCTTGAAGAGTAAACTCCCTAACTAGGCCATACACCCCCCTTATTTCAACCCAATGGCCTCCTGGCACTTGACCAAAGTGTTTTCCGCACACTAGGATGCTTATACGTGTTTAATTAGTATTATAAACACTAATTGTATGTAAACATATGCCTTCCTATGTTACTAGGTCACTAAGTGTGTTCAAGTCTTAACTTGACATCGAGCACCCAACCGATACCTCCATCCGATCCACTTACAGCAGGTGAGTTCATACCCCTGAATTAACCTTTTAAATGATTTTAACTGCTTTTATAGGGGGGGGAATACAAGTTGAACTATACAGTTATTAGATAAAACACATGTGATTAATAATTGTATAGCAAAATAGATTTTTGCATGTTAACTGTTTTATCCAGCTTAAGATGTTCCAATCTCACTTTCAACTCTTGTTAAAGTCTGAATTTCTCTTTTAGATTATCATAATTAGTCTAAAGGTTTTTCAAGCTTGGTTACTAAAGAGACATCAAATCGTAATTTCTTGTTAAAGGTTTTCCAAAGGTTTTCTTCACTTAAACTGTTTTATCAAATCGTTTTCAAAGCTTGTTTTACAAAAATGACATCAAGTCGTAAATTCTTATTTGTAAAGGTTTTCCAAAGGTTTTACCAAAGTTTCCTTCTATGCTTCTATTTCCTTAAATGCATGCCTATATTTGTATAATTATATAAATAATGTTTAAAGGACTTAGGAAGGCTAGTTCGCCCTATTTCCTTTTCCTCATTGGGATGTGGTCTGGTGGGTATCGGTTATCCATCCGAAGGTCGTTTAAACATTAATTATATATCATGTATACATGTATGGACATAAAACCCCTCTCTCTCTCTCATCCAATTCATCGCCTTGAGTAGTACAGGCATTCTTCTATTATTCATGTTTCTGGAACCCTAGTAACTATTATAGGAATAGTTAGGAGACTCTATCTCTATCTCTATCTCTATCTCTATCTTTATCTTATTCTCTATTTCTCCCTATCTCTCTCTTTCTCCTTTGCTTTAGAATGTGACACACTATTTCCCTCTACGACGCTTCATTGCGCCAACGCCATGTAACCAGAGTCTCCGGGAAGGAGAGAGAACATCATGTGTATAGATCTATACGGGACTGACACTCCCACACCCAAACTACTAGATACAGTCCGCGCCGGTAAGGCCCATGGGTGACATAATGCCACTACTTCTAATGCCACTACCTCTACGCGTGACCTGGAGGTTCATCGGATACTCTATCGTCGATCAACATGGTTATATACGAGTTCACATTCACTCTTTGTTTTAGACTTTGCTAGCTGTATCGTTCATTCGATATTGTCTGGAGTCTGTACTTCCTTTTGTTAGACTGAACCAGGCGTATCATTCATTCAATACTCTCATGGAGTCTATGATTTCTTTTATTTAGCCAGCAGTGTTACTGTTGAGGTATATACATTACTTTTCCCTAGTATTTTCACTTGTGATTTTCTTATTACTCTTTTAATGTCAATTCCGTATTTTGGTAATGATAGTATTTTGGGGAAAATTACTCTTTAAAAGATAAGTCTTTCGGGTCTTGGTAGAAGACTGCTTTTATTTAGAAAATATAGGATTTTCTGGAAAGGACGCTAATACACCGTAGATTCTAAACCACTATCTTTCATAAACTTAATTTGAATAAAAATGCGTATTTATACAAAAGACACTAAATACTTATGGACTCACTAGCACTATAAAATGTTGATACTCGCTTTCAAAATAACTTGTATTCTCATGTCAGCGATAGATAGGTATATCCCGGGAGCTTTTGTGAAGACAGCCTAGTACCGAGTTGCATCTATATTATTCCTTGTATTACTTTGATGTTGCTATGAAATGTAAACTATGTAAAGTTATTACTATTAATGCAATGGTTGTTGTACTTTGATTACTATCTGCATATGTTGTGATACTTGACATGACGTCATCCACCCCAAAACGTTTCCGCCGTTCCGGTTTTGGGGTGTGACATATTGGTATCAGAGCATTGTTTATAGTGAGCTCAGTATATAAATTCATAAAAGATATACAACCTATAAATACATAGGGATAAAACACTCTGACCAAGAATTATACTTTAAAATATAACCATATTTTACCAAAGTATAAGAACTTCCAGAATCTAAACACTCGAACAAAAGTATCACAAGAAGAACAAAATAAAAGTCTTTGGATGTTGACCACTACCGTCAAACCTGGGCAGTTATGTAATCGTAAGCTGGAATAAATGTAACCTGATCAACTACATTTATTCGAGATGCGATGAACGTGTGCTTGGGAGTGATGGTGGTGTTGCAACAGGTCTAAAACTTACCAAATAGGAATGCTAGAGCCAAATATAAAGTTTAAAATACTATGGGAGTATTTTGGAATACTAAAAGACTCACATTAATCCCATAATCATATTCAGAAGTTAAGGATCAAACAAGAAATTAAAATACCATAGAGTATTTTAGGATCCATAGATAACCTTGTGTGAAAAACTAAAAAGATCCTTATTGATATACCTATGATTACAAAGGGTATACTTCCAAGGTTATATATGATAAGGATCCCATAGACTAAGAATGTGTGGTTTCGCTCGACTTCCTTTTCCTCATTGGGATGTGGATATAGAGTAGTATCACACATTCAAAGGCCAATCAGATCTAGGTTATATATAATTTGTGTACCCTATGTAATTTTAGCAGGACTCGATATGGATCACCCAGTGAAATGTTAATAATCTCTTAGGATTCTCTAGACATTTCAATTCTCGCACGATCCCTGTAGAAAACCTTATCCACTTCAGTGTTCGACCGAAGAGTTGATTCAGACCTAGAAGAATTTCATTGAGAAGATTTCCAGTTCGAAAATAAATGAACTAGGACGAGACTATTGAAACCACCAAGTGCCTATACCTTTTAGGGACATCGGTGGGAAATCCGCCTGAACTTCCGAGAGTTCCAGTCATCCATAATGAAGTGATGACACCCAGAGTCAGAATCGGAAGTAAGACGGAGTAGAAATTCAGTATGTCTACACGAGAAGAGAACCCTAGGTAATTACTCGAAGAAAACCAACGCCGGTCCCAGCCTAGGATAGAGGTAGACAGAGGGAGCCAATACATGGAACCCGAGAAGTGTCTTTTCCTCGTATTTCGTCGCGCTAATACACCCATAAAATAATACAATTTAGTGAGTTAGTGATTACACTACTCACACTATGTGTTAGGTAAATCGCCTTTTCCCGTCGCAAGTAATACGATTAGATCGGATTTCAAAACCTCGATTGAGAATGTTAGTCATAAGTCTTCATGAGCCTTTCTTCCTACAATCTTCATTCCAAACTGCCCTTAGATCTTTCGAAGCCGGAGAGTGTACCTTTCCAACATAAAGATAACTTAGTAGGAACGACTCCCATCTTATGGCTTTCCGATACTCTTACTCCTACCTTGAATACCCTGACTACATCATAGGGATGTAGGTCGACACTCAGATAACCAATATCCGTGGTGTGGGAAAAATTTATGCCTATTATAGTAAGGATAGATACGTCTAGAGTTAAACATCGTCTCTCATCAGCTTGTGTTCCTTTCCGTGTAGGAAAACCATGCCTCCGAAGAAACGTAACCAATCTGCTGGCAAGAAACCTACTCTCTCATTCGATGAAGCTACGTTCCAAGCTGTAGTCTCGGCAGCCGTAGCCGCTGTCATGGCTCATCTGAATGCTAACAACGCCAATGTTAGCAAGAGCCCTATCGGGATTCCCGATCCTAGTAATGGACGGCAGCAACCAACTCCTGTGTACCCAGCCACCCAAGAACCTCAACCAAATCCACTAAAGAGAAAGTTCAAGAACGATGAAGGAAGTGCCTCGGCTCAAGGACCTTCCGAAGGGCAATGAGCTGAGTCAGTCAATACCCCTGCCAACCGTTCCATCCCGACACATAGAAGACCATACCTAGGAAACCTTCCCCACTGCAGCAAGTGTAGCTACCATCATCATGGTATATGTCGAGGATTCTTTTGCACTAGGTGCAACAAGAAGAGGCATACCGCTCGTACCTGTAGAACCCCGGTTGAGTTCATCACATCAACCACCAATGTGGCGACCAGTCCAATATGCCATCTATGTGGTGAAATTGGACACTTCAAGAGGGACCGCCCAACTGAATGGAACGACAATGGCGCAGGAGGAGTCTAACTCTAATGCCTAGGGAAAAGCATCAAGGAAGCCGGTAGAACTTTTGGTACGTCTCTCAATCCTAGATAACTAACCGAAATCATTAACCGAAAACATTAAAAGGCTAATTCTAAATGTAAATACTCTCCCGTTAAGACGAAAGTCGCAACACAGTTGTGAGAATTCAAAGTTCACCAGGTAAAGCTATAATGGCTCGGTATATACGTTAAAGCCATGTATAATTAAGATGGATAGACCTAGAGTGAGTGATGTTGCCTCATTTCCTGTTCCTCGTTTGGTTGTGGATTTAGGGCAGAGTCGCTCAGTCAACAGTCCTTCCCACCTTAATTATACATGACCAGTGTATGCTAAGCAATTATAGAAAAGCCTCGTGAGAATCCATACATGAAAAGTACATTATTCCGAAACCTCAGGACCCTCTATAGTTCCGCGTCGACTCTATCGGTCAAAGTATCCGCAACAGGGATACACAGGACGAAAATCGAGATGCCAAGAACTTGTGTACCCGTTCAACACATGGCCCTATCAACCCCCATTCTATGTCATGTCGATGTATGCCAACTTCGACGCCTCTATCAATCATGGTTCGACTTAGTGCAACCATGTGTAAATCCCTAGTGCTGTGTAAAAAGAACTTTCACCATGGCCACTTCGTCAAATAAAAGATCTTCTGAACTTAATAATAAAACCTAATGCAATCCGTCAGTTGTCTCTCTTATCTAAAACTTTCCGAAATACCCCGGAGTAGGGTATCGCGCTCTGTTAACCAACCTTTTCTTAGATAGATGGAACCCGAAGCGAAAGACACCACATGTATTTCAGAAGACGGTAACCACCCGAAGCTTACTCCGTAGATCCCCCAAAAAGACCCTTAGCACCTCACAATCAGGTTCGTGAACCAAGAGGAAAGAACTCATGGGGTTAATGTACTACTACTGAGTATATGCATTAGAGTGGTATATAATTCAGATCAATAAGATTTAAGATGTGTGCTTCCTCTCTACTCCCTGTTCCTCGTTGGGTTGTGGGTTTGGGGTGGAGCTGCAGAACTAAACATCATGTCGACCTCAATTATATACGGCTTGCATACACCAAGTATTAGTGGTTAATCCAAGTATGAGCTCTACCACGAACCTCATAGTAAAACCCTTCATCCTATCCCATAGAATAGGAACTAGACTCAAGAGAACAACTGCGTATTGAGCTACTAAAATGACCACAAATCCAAAATTTGTTGTCATCCCGGTTAAGCCAACATAGTAGCTAACACCCTCAGTTGGTAAAGAAATCTGAGTCGTAAGAGTCAAGGACATTGACTACGACCATCCATTCACGCTTACTCCCACGAATTAAGCATCTCAGCGGATATCCTGGAAACCTGGAAGCTGCGATAAGTTGAACTCTGAGAAGAGTGGATGAAGAGATTAGAAGTCCGAGTAACGGAACCCTATACTTCTAGACTTAACCTAAATCAAGAAAACTCAGAACCACCGGAAGAGTAGTTACAGAAGATGCTCGCACTACTCAGGCACTTCGTCCACCCTGTTATTGACAAGTAGTGCATAGGACACTCCGCCTCCTCACATGGAAGAAGTCACCGTCGCCCTGTAGACAATAGACTGCATTCTACGAAGTGAATACTAGAATGCCAATAACCACAGGATAACCTCCGCAGCAAAGGATACTTGAATAAAGTACGAAAGTAGGTTGCGTTAAGCCTTATAACCCAGATCCCGAAGAGATTATAGACTTGACACCAGTCTAGGTGTTAGTCGATAGGTTATACAAGCGCACGCGCTTCCTGCAATTAAAAGAAACCAACGTCTTAGAGAATAGGGCATGTCTTAGAGATTCATTGGACTATTAGGTGTTCCGAGAATACTATCTCACACAGAAATAGTAGAACCACCTCCCGAGATAGTCCAACACTTCAGAAAATCTCTAAGAATTGAGTTAGCCCTGAGCAAAGCAAGTAAGAGCATGACTCTTTCCCGATAAGAATCATAATGAGAAAGCGTCAACTAGACGATGATGAAAAGGTTAAAAAAAACTTTCTAAACACTCGTCTGGTAAAACCCTATCTCACCGACTACGAGGGTTTTCGCTAGAAACACCTCAAGAGTTAGAGTGCAGGTCTATCTTTGCACTAAATCCAGATAGATGTCCCATAACCAATAGATGCTAGAGTGTAGCCGATACATCCGATGATCCAGAAAAACCTTCGAGGGCCAATCAGCAGGAAACATGAATTCGAGGATAACCTGAACCTTCTAAGAACCAACCCGGGAATTACACCCTCAGTAAGAGAGAACTTCTAGAACTTTAGAATGGCGATCGCGCCAGTGATGATCTCGCCATAGAAGTACACTATGTTCTAAGTACTGAAAAGCTCTACCCTTCCGAGAGCTTAGGACCATCCGAGATTCTTTACAAAAATTGGTCCAACCCTCGTCAGACCACGACTACTTACGGAAATTCCATAAGTTTCACCCCAAATCAATCAACTTCTTAGACTTGAAAAGTGTTTGCCCGACGTCACTCTTTGTATCCCACTCATCTTGATGGAAATCAATGGTAACCCTAACTACATAGACGCACCTGTAGGAATCACCAACTGACCAAAACGAAATCTGAATCCCGTGAGTGAAGGTTTGTTAGAACGCCAAGCAAAGGTCAGAGTTCGCTTGCGAGCGCAAAGGCCAACCGAATAGGAAGTACCCTCATCTCTCTACCCGATTGTTCATGCCACTTCCTTGCCTAAACCAAATTTCGGAATGAAATTCCCTCTAACAGGGGGATGATGTGACAACCCGAAATTTATCCCGTCATTTTAACCTCTTCTTCCGTTAATAAAACTCGCTTTATTAAATTGTCCGTTAACCTTTTTGGATTAGGTTAATTAAATTGGGACTTTTAATTATTACTTCATAAGGGTTGAAACAAAATAGAAACAGCCTCAATATTCACTTGAAAAATTTTAGTTACAACCAAGTTAAATTGTGACCATTTAATCGGGTGCGACCAAAAGCCCCGTTTAACGTCAGTATCGGGTAGATTTCCTCCGAGCCACAAACTCAAACCCTATATAAGGGTGAGTGGACTTCATTTGAAACCTTTCCACCCTCTCTTTACTCTCTCTCTCTCTCTCTCTACAAGTTGCCTTCGATCCAAAAACGCCTCTTTCAAGCCCCAAACTAGTAAGTGATCTACCCTAACTTGTTGTTTAGCTCATTTAACATGAAAATTCGTGTTTAAGACATCCAAAAGTGGCAAAATCATGTGTTTACAGCCCAAGAACTATCTTGGACCGCAAACACCCATAAGTGGGGTTTTGAAGCCCCAAAACCCTTCTAAATCACTCCTAGGGCTTAAATATGACCTGTGGACTTGCACATATGAGCTTAGAACACCAAAACCTTATCATATGGAGAGTAAACATGATTTTATGGCCCAAGAACACTCTTGGACCGTAAACCCCTCTTCATGGATCGTGAACACCATTTAAGGTGTTAAAATTGCCCTTAAACACCTCCTATGGCCTGGATAAATGTCTAGAATCAACCACCATTGAAGTAGGACCCTTAAACATCAAGGAAACTATGGACTTAGGAGTTTACGGCCGTAAACCCCCAAGGATTGGTCCATGGGCCGTAAACTCCCTTAAGAAGGCCAAATGATGCCCTAACTTCCCCATATGGCTTAGAATAATGCATAGAACCCTATATTCTTGCATTTAAGACCTTATATCATGAAGTGAAAGACCAAGTGAGAGTTTACGGCTGTAAAATCTATGTTTACAGTCGTGAACTCCCTTAAATAGTCCATTTGGAGCCTTAACCCTTTCCTATGCCCTAGATTTGAACCTAACCTAATTCTACAAGTGATATAAGACCTTTTAGCATCCAATAACACACCACCCATGAGTTTATGGCCGTAAACTCATGGGGATATGGTCTTAGGGCCGAAATCTCCTCTAAGAGTTTACTCTTGAAGAGTAAACTCCCTAACTAGGCCATACACCCCCTTATTTCAACCCAATAGCCTCCTGGCACTTGACCAAAGTGTTTTCCGCACACTAGGATGCTTATACGTGTTTAATTAGTATCATAAACACTAATTGTATGTAAACATATGCCTTCATATGTTACTAGGTCACTAAGTGTGTTCAAGTCTTCACTTGACACCGAGCACCCAACCGACACCTCCATCCGATCCACTTACAGCAGGTAAGTTCATACCCCTGAATTAACCTTTTAAATGATTTTAACTGCTTTTATAGGGGGAATACAAGTTGAACTATACAGTTATTAGATAAAACACATGTGATTAATAACTGTATAGCAAAATAGATTTTTGCATGTTAACTATTTTATCCAGCTTAAGATGTTCCAATCTCGCTTTTAACTCTTGTTAAAGTCTGAATTTCTCTTTTAGATTATCATAAGTATTCGAAAGGTTGTTCAAGCTTGGTTACTAAAGAGACATCAAGTCGTAATTTCTTTTTAAAGGTTTTCCAAAGGTTTTCTTCACTTAAACTATTTTATCAAATCGTTTTCAAAGCTCGTTTTACAAAAATGACATCAAGTCGTAAATTATTATTTGTAAAGGTTTTCCAAAGGTTTTACCAAAGTTTCCTTCTATGCTTCTATTTCGTTAAATGCATGCCTATATTTGTATAATTATATAAATAATGTTTAAAGGACTTAGGAAGGCTAGTTCGCCCTATTTCCTTTTCCTCGTTGGGATGTGGTCTGGTGGGTATCAGTTATCCGTCCGAAGGTCGTTTAAACATTAATTATATATCATGTATACATGTATGGACATAAAACCTCTCTCTCTCTCTCAGCCAATTCATCGCCTTGAGTAGTACAAACATTCTTCTAATATTCATGTTTCTGGAACCCTGGCAACTATTATAGGAATAGTTAGGAGACTCTATCTCTATCTCTATATCTATCTCTATCTCTATCTCTATCTCTATCTCTATCTTATTCTCTATTTCTCCCTATCTTTCTCTCTCCTTTACTTTAGAATGTGACACACAATTTTCCCTCTACGACGCTTCATTGCGCCAACGCCGTGTAACCAGAGTCTCCGGGAAGGAGAGCGAACATCATGTGTATAGATCTATACGGGACTGACACTCCCGCACCCAGACTACTAGATACATTCCGAGCCGGTAAGGCCCATGAGTGACATAATGCCAGCAATATGTACTTTTATCATTCATTTTTACATTTCTAGCCATTAGTTTATGCCACATATTTCATAAACAACCCTTCCTTCCAATTTTTTTAAGCAAATCAGTTTGACAGTTTCTAGAGGTTATATGATTAGCCCCTAAAATTTTATAAAATTTATAAAAGTTAGCAAAAATTAGTAATAAATTTATGTTGTTTATATATTTAAAATTTATATTAAGGGGCCCATTTTTTTCGTACAGGGCCCTTAAAATCAAAGGGTCGGCCCTGGCAAGATCTCAAAACTAGGTTTTCATTAAACCCTCGTACACCTCACGACACCCAGTGTACGAGACATCGCATCCGCGAGCCACCCCTCTTAGTATGCTAAGCATACACCAATGTACGGCTCACTTACTAAAATTCTCACTAGTACGGTCTACGTAATTCCTATGTACGCTCTGCGTACTAGGGTTATCCTTAAATCCTGAAATCTTCCGAAGGCCATAACTTCTTCATTATAAATATGATTTCAACGATCCTTATATCCTTGAAAAGTTAGCGAGAAGCTCTATGCTTTTATCAACTCATACTTGCCTTAAAATTTCCCGAACAATAATCCAATTTCCTTAAAAGCCCTAGCTAACACTTTACCAAAATACCTCTTCGCTCCAAAACACACACCAAACACCCGAATCATCTAAATTACATCACCCACATCCAAATGGGTCCAGATCTCATTTCCTAAAAGATCCTAAGTCTGATAATACTCTATCATTAGTCACCACCCCGAAATAGCAAACGATTCGGGACAGGGCATTACATTAGACTTGTTGCAAATGGATACAACTAGCATGAAGACCTTGACTTTGATGAAAATAATTTCTCCTTTTGTTCAGATTGTAACTATTAGATGTGTGTTAAGTATACATGTAAATATTGTTGGATGACAACAAAACAAGTTAAGCACTCCAAAAAAATGTCAAACAAACTTCAGTGAAGTTGCGGAAATAAAACTTCTAAAAAACGTAAATCAAGTGAACACAATACTTAACATAGTCCGGTCAAGGTGACCTACATCCACAGGCGTACGAGAGAGAGGATTTTATTAAGCTTCCAAGAACAATTACAATCATACATAAGAGTTTACACCTCATTTGAGCTCTCAAAACAAAAGAAACTCTCTTGCTTACAAACTGCTTCAAAGGATGTGTTCTCAACTTCACAATGATTGCTCTCTTAAAATGTCTGCGCTTCTAACAAAAATGGATATATGAACCTATTTATAAGCAGGAATAGGAAACCTTAATTATGATGGGTCAGGATCATCCATAATTCGCTCATAATGGGGATACCCTAATTTCCAACCAATCACAGAATGTCATGTGGGCACTTTTGGAACTTCAACCTCATGAACATTTTCCATGAGTATCTTCCACAAGCATCATCGATGAGCATCATCAAATAATGAGCCTCCTCTTTGAGCACCTTCAACTTTTGAGAAACATTTGAACAACCTTGAGCATCCTAACGAACCTAACACCCAAATGTCGCATCAAGAGCCATGATGGCACACCATGAACCTTGGTGGCGCATCATGCTCCATAATGACGCATCTATATCTTGAATGACGCATCCGGAACACAAAAAATCACACATATGAGTGGCGCATCAAGCACTAAGGTGGTACACCTTGATCATAAGTGGTGCACCTTGTGCATAAATTGTGCATCTTGTGCATAAATTGTGCATCTTGTGCCAAAGGTGGCACATCATGCACTTCAAGGGTGCATCATGATGCATGGCTTATCACTGATGCTCCATTCTACTTCATGATGCTCCACTCCAACTCCAAGTGCTCCATGTTAATTCTTGATGCTCCACTCCACCTCCAAATGCTCCATTACTACTCCTAATGCTCCACTTGATTCTAAGTGCTCCATCTAAGTGATCAAATTGATTCTAGGTGCTCCATGCAACTCCAAGTGCTCTACGTTCCTCCAAGCTCTCCACTTGATTCTAAGTGCTCCATCTAAGTGCTCCATGTTGGACAAGACTTCATATCCTAACAAATATGAACTAGAAATTATATCAAATGGATATTAATAATGCATTTCTTTATGGTTCTATTAAATAAGATGTGTATATGTCTCTTCCTCAAGGATACTTTACGAAAAATGATGATAGTTTTATTTTATTTACTTCTTTTTATAGTTTATTTTAGTATATTTCATCCATATTTTAGTTAATTTCCATGCATATTTTCATTTTTGTTATTTGATGACTGTTTCGGGTACTCTCTAGTTTCGTGAGCATAATTGCAAGTTTTTTGGAGACTAGCGGAGCAGGATCTTTGGGAGGCGATCGGACTTGGTGAACAATTAATATTTTTTGGCTTAATATCTATTGGAGGTTATCCATAAAATTGGCCTTAGATGGATGGAGCATTGAAGATGTAACATCCCAATTTTCAAGGCCAAAAATTTCATTTTTAATTAAGTAATTTATAAAATAGTTAACCAAAACATTGCCATTGTTACATAAATTCATAAAAAACATATATCGTTTCTCAAAACCAAATCACCAAAAGTAATGAAAATCATAGTACAATCCCAGAAAACTCCATGCGGAATCATGTGTGTGTGTGATGCACTGCTACCCCGCCGGCTCCTTCCCCTTGGACGAAGAGGTACCTGAAACCAAAAACTGAAACTGTAAGCACAATGCTTAGTGAGTTCCCCCATCAGACCACATACCATACAATCACATAACGTACATACTGTCGGGCAATTCTGGGGTGCCCGACCTACCCGGTCCGGCCATTCTGGGGTGCCGTCCTATCCATGTCAAGCCATTCTGGGGTGCTGACTTACCCGTGTCAAGCGATTTTGGGGTGCTGACCTACCTGTCGGTCCTAACAACCGAACTCTGGGGACTATTTCACCCCCTACTACTACTATCACATATATCAATTCATAAGCATACTGTCAGGCATATTTGGGGTGCCCGGTTGTAATATCCCAAAATTCAAGGACAAAAATTTCATTTTTAAATAAGTTATTACATAAAACAATTAATATAAAAACATTCATAATAATATCTCGTGTCAAACCAAAGTGTCAGTAATCAAACAGAGTATAAACAAAGCATAAACAAATCGGTCTTTTCTGGCCGTGAAAATGGGGATGTCACAGGTTAGGGTTTCGCATGACATATATACCCGGCACCCTTAAAACATATATCCATAATAACATAAATGGTCCCTCCCCATAGGATTCTTTTCACAGAAAGCCCATAATTTACACTTTCAACCCTGGCTTTGGAAATCTTCTTCAAATTAAATCCAATAATTACCATTTAAACCCTCGGCATTAAAATCCTTTACACCTTAGGTACAAAATTTACCAAACAACCCCTAATATCTTAATTATGACATAATCAACTCTTCCACCTTATTTCCTTTTAAATTAAATCCAAATAATTATCACGGAACCCCTGTCTTAATAATTATTTACAAACTGATTCTGGAACTACACTTTTAACCCTCAACTTCCAGATTATGAAAATTAGCTCATGTCAAATTCTGGTGGTGTCACGTGTCAAATTCTGGTGGTGCCACGTCACCCCCTATCGCGTATCAGCCTTCAAACTTAGAAAAATCATAACTCTCGCATACGAGCTCCGTTTTCGACGTTCTTTTTTTCCACGCGTAGGTAAAATCAAGATCTACAACTTTCACTTAGACTCCGTCGGCTAATCCTCGACCGATCTCAAATTTAACAGTAGGATGCGTTTAGACTGTTAAATGACCGCGAAGAATTCGTAACTCCTTCATACGGACTCCATTTTCGTCTATCTTTTTACCGTTGAGTTCCTATTAATAAGATTTTCAACTCTCATTTAGGCCATGTAAGCCAAAAACCGCTCGAACTAAAATTCGAGTTTCGGGCCGTGCACTGCTAAGCCGAATCTTAGAAAAATCATAACTTCCTCACACGAAGTCAGATTTGGGCGTTCTTTTTATGGATGTTCTAGGTTTAATATATACTACAACTTTGGCTTAGATCACTAAGGCTAAAAAGTCCTCCATCGTAAATTCACTATTTACGTCTCCCGGTGTCGTGCCAGTTTTGCCGTAAATCTTCGGCGAGCCATAACTTCTTCGTTATAACTCGGATTTTGGCGTTCTTTATATCCCCGGAATCCTTGTTTCAACCACTACAACTTTATGTAAAGATATCAGACTTATCTCACACTTTAATTTTGACGCTTATTTTTATTCTTTATTAATTATACATTTGTAATTAAATAATAAGCACATAAATACACATAATTCACATAATACTCAAATATTTCATCTTTATTACTTCAAAAGGAGTTACAATAGTTGACCTAGACTATTACATCGTCTAAAAATGCTTAGCCCAGAAACCCGGGCGTTACAGAGACATATATCACATACTCTTCATAGCACATAAAAATATATATGACCTTCCGGTCACATATCACATAAGTCACATAGCTCATACAAATATATAAGACCTTCTGATCACATATCACATAAAGTCTCATAACTCATTCATACACATAAGACCTTCCGGTCACACCTAGTTACCATTCATGGTAAAGTATAGTGAGAAAACTCACCTGGAATTGCTGAAGTCCCGCAGACTCCATCCCACACTGCTGAAGTCCTGCAAACTCAACCCCACCTGCTGGATGACAGATTTCCGATCTGTCAATATCAAAACATTTACCAATTAATAATTAGGTCTCACTACATAACCATAAGTACATACTTTGGATAATTACTACATTACACCAGGCTTGGCTTTATTTAAGCCTAAGGCCCAATCCATAAGCCCAAAGTCAATCAGGAATCAAAGCCCAACATATGCCCCAGTTTTCCAAATTGGGCCCAAACCCCTTACATGGGCCATACCCTTGGCTCATTAAAGTATTTTAGTCCAATTGCTTGACTTTTGATGGCCCATTAATAACCCAATCATCAAGGCCCAATAGAAAGGCCCAAAAATAAACCCAAGTGAAGTTAGGGTTTTCACATAAAATGACGATTAGGGTTAAGTGTTTCTCACTTAACCCATTAAAGACTTAATCTATTAAGGACTTAATCCACTAAGTCCATCATTCTTCTAATAAGCCATATGGTGTGATTGGGCTTAACCACACAATTCCCTTCCAATGCCCCAAAAGTGGGTCCCAATAAGTCCAAGCCCATAAATCCAATATTAGGGTTTTCTAAACCCTAATTAGGGTTTCCAACCCCATCTTAGCCCATTAGGCCCAATTGATATGTCTTTTGATCAATTAAGGTTCACTAGACTCATTAAGGTTTCACTCGGCCCATTAGTCATCTGTTTGGGCTTTTAGGTCCATTAAGCTTCATTGGGCCCATTAGGGTTCATTAAGCCCATTAAGACTCATTGGGCCCATTAGGGTTTCTTACTCCCTTGTCCAAACATCCAAACGAGTCAAAACACCATCAAAGCACACCGCCACCTGACACGGCGGCCGGTGGCGGCAGGAGGCGGCAGCCACCACCCTATGGTGGTGGTTTGAGTTTTCTTATTATTATTTTGGCACCATTACAATGTACAACTCGATAATACACACACACACACTAAGTACACAACACCCGCAACCACCCTTGTGGTGGCCGGCGATGGCATGTGCCGGCAGCGACCACCTCACGGTGGTGGTGCTGCCCTTTTTTCGACCAAATACACACCCACACACATACTTCTACTGGAATGCAACCACACACACCTAAACACACATTAAAACACGCACATAGCCTCCACTCGGAATAGAAGCGCAACCACCCTCCTAGTGGCGGTTGACGGCGGTAGAGGCAGTGACAGGAGGATAAGAAGGTGGTAGCAGCTCACGGTGGAGCAACAATCCCCACGAACACGACAACCCCCTTGACTGAGTTATCCACAAGAATTGGAAACCATTTACCTTTACAGAAACGCACCGTGGCGGCATCATCTACCGGAGATAACGACGGCAGCAGCACTGTCGTTTTGCTTCCCCTTCATTTTCGTTAGAGCAACGATATCTCATGTCCATCTTCCTCTTCAGCAACCACGGGAGGCACGGCGGTGGTTTTTCCCAGTCACACACGTCGTGCATAGCGGCGAACACAACACAGTTCATCGGAGGAGAGCAGCGACAGTCGTCTATTGGCTTCTTGTATTGCACTTCGTCGCTGACAGCAGCTTCGCCGACGATGTGGTTGCGGAGGACTCCATCTTCAACGACAAGGAGGCGGTTGGCGATGGTGCTCCAGTGAACTCCGACGGCGATAGACATGCCGGCTGGAGAGAGAGAAAGAATGAGGGTGGCGGCTGAATGAAGCATCTAGGGTTATGTAACGCCCGTAGATCCGAGCTAGTCAATTTAGAGACGATAGGCGTCAAAAATGGATTTTTGATGAAAGATTATTTAGAATGAATAATCTTAACTAAGTTATAGTATATGTTACAAGGTTTCCATGCATATAAAGAACTCCGAAATCCGAGTTATAACGAAGAAGTTATGACCTGTCGAAGTTTTGCGACAGAACCGGCACGACACAGCGCGACGTAAATAGTGAATTTACATTAGAGCGATATTTAGCCTTAGCGATCTAAACGAAAGTCGTATGGTTTGTTAAACCGTGAGCGTGTATAAAAAGAATGCCCAAATCTGACTTCGTATGAGGAACTTATGATTTTTCAAAGTTTCAGCTTAACAGTATGTAGCCCGAATACTTGATTTGAGATCGAGCGGTTTTCAGCCCAAACAATCTAAACGAGAATCGAAGATCTCGTCAATTGTAGTGAAACGATAAAAAGATAGGCAAAAACGGACATCAGATGAAGAAGTTATGAATTTAAAACGGAGTTTTCCTGTCCCGGCCTACTAAAAATAATATAATAAAAATAAAGTCAAAATTAGCCAACGGAGTCTAAATGAAAGTTGTAGACCATAATCTCACCTACGCATGGATATAAAGAACGTCGAAAACGGAGATCGTATGTGAAAGTTATGAATTTTTGAAGATCGTGGCACACATACCAAAGCTTATCCGAAGATTACCCCCAGCGTACTCTATGTACGCCTAGCGTACTGATTAATATCTATCACGAATAAAGATCTAAATTTCACTTTATCCGGTGTGTAGATCGAGAATGGTAAGAACAGGAAGCGGTGTTGGAAACACAAACGAGAACAGGAATCAACCGCCTGTGATCGAACAAATAGTTGTTGAACCGCCTGTAGAGATTATGGATTGGATCTCCGAAATGGAGATGGTGTTTGAAAGTTGCAACTGTAGCAACAAACAAAAGACTGTCTTTGCAGTTAGACAACTAAAGACTGGAGTCTTGAGCTGGTGGAAGTTACTAGCAGATACGATGCCCCGAGAGGAAGCACTAAGGATGTCTTGGGAATCATTCCTGGAGTAGTTAAAGATGCACTCAGAGATAGATCTGATTGATCTGAACAATGAATTCCTGAACCTGAAGAAAGGAAAAATGAGCATTGATGATTATGCTACTGCATTTACCGAAAAGATGAACTTATTTCCATACCTAGTGCCAATTGAACTCTCCAAGATTGAGAAGTTCGCGAATGGACTACCAGCCGACTATGGCCCAACAGTCAAGATGGCAACCACCCTGAAAGCAGCTGTTCGAGCAGCTAAGAATGTAAAGACCCAACAGAAGGAACGGGGTCTGGAGAAAGTTGAAATTTGAGAAAAGAGGAAGCTTAAAGGATCCTCAAGACCTGATAATAAGGGAAAATTTGCAAAGTCTAACCTAGATGACCAAAGGTATGTACCCAAGTGGTGTGATAAGTGCAAGAGAAAGCACATTGGGAGATGCACTAAAGAAATGACCTGCTTCAAATATGGGAAGACTGGTCATTATGCTAGCAAATGCACAAACAAAAGAGAAGCCTGCTTTAAGTGTGGTGAAGAAGGACACTTCAAACAAAACTGCCCAGGAAGGGAAGAGATTACAAAGCCAAATGTGCTGCAAAAGCCAAAGCCAAGATCATTTCAAATGATCCTTGATGAAGTAGATGACAACGCGAGTAATCAAGGATGAGGATTTTATATCCAAAGATCAATTTATGAAGTTAAAGTGTGAATAGTAACTTATGGTGTAGCCTATTAGAGGCATAGTATAGGGTGAACTTGAACTTTTTTGTAATAGTTTCAAAGAATTAATATAAACCCTAGTTTTGTTATCTCGTGTGTTGAATGATTGTATGATTTTCTTGTATGGTGACTTGGTCGACTACGGGACAATACTTGGGACGAGTACGAGTAGGTGTGAAAGGTAGTAGATGCATATACTACAGGAAGCACATGACTCGCACTTGGATCAGGGAAAGTCACAAGGTTACCAAGAAGCTGGTGATTGATTCCATTTATTCGGGTATGTCATTACCATTGTTTCGGTGATGACTAGTAAGATGGTTCTTGTTCCGACCCTAGTGGTCATATTTAAATTTGAGTTCGACTATGAGGAGTATGTTACGTGGTCTAGAGGACCAAGTTAGATGTAACATCTAACTTAAGTTACAAGGTTGAAGTTAAAGCGATTGATAGTGTCGCGCTCGTTGTTAAAAGAAGTTTGCAGGTAGAAATGCTACATGCTGAAATGTGATTATATCACATTAGAATATGAAGGAAGGTATATTCCATTTATGGAATTTAACTTTATTAAAGACCGAGTCTAAGCGTCGCATTGTGCGATGAGAGGTTAATAGAGCATGACCCATCGGTTTGTTACAATAGATAAATGAAAGTATTTATCCTGAGAAGATGAAGGAGTCCACAATAAGGACTTATTTGGTAACTTGAAGGTTACGATTGAAAGTACAACATAGTACGATAAGCAGATGCAAGATTGGGCATCTTCTGCGGTCAAGAAAGCCATAAAGTTAAATACTCTTTCGAGGAAACATAGAAGTTACGGTTATTACCTAGGATGAATAAATAACGTGTGAAATCATTATGCAAGTCCTATTTCGTTGATGATTTCGGGACGTAATCATCCTAAGGGGGAGATAATTGTAACGCCCGTAGATCCGGGCTAGTCAATTTAGAGACGATAGGCGTTAAAAATGGATTTTTGATGAAAGATTATTTAGAATGAATAATCTTAACTAAGTTATAGTATATGTTACAAGGTTTCCGTGCATATAAAGAACGCCGAAATCCGAGTTATATCGAAGAAGTTATGACCTGTCGAAGTTTTGCGACAGAACCGGCACGACACAACGCGACGTAAATAGTGAATTTACGTTAGAGTGATATGTAGCCTTAGCGATCTAAACGAAAGCCGTATGGTTCGTTAAACCGTGAGCGTGTATAAAAAGAACGCCCAAATCTGACTTCGTATGAGGAAGTTATGATTTTTCTAAGTTTCAGCTTAGCAGTATGCAGCCCGAATACTCGATTTGAGATCAAGCGGTTTTTAGCCGAAACAATCTAAACGAGAATCGAAGATCTCGTCAATTGTAGTGAAACGATAAAAAGATAGGCAAAAACGGACATCAGATGAAGAAGTTATGAATTTATAACGGAGTTTTCCTGTCCCGGCCTACTAAAAATAATATAATAAAAATAAATTCAAAATTAGTCAACAGAGTCTTAATGAAAGTTGTAGATCATAATCTCACCTACGCGTGGATATAAAGAACGTCGAAAACGGAGCTCGTATGCAAAAGTTATGAATTTTTGAAGATCGTGGCATGCATACCAAAGCTTATCCGAAGATTACGCCCAACGTACTCCAAAATTACGCCCAACGTAATCCCAGACCCAACAGCCTATAAATAGAAACCGAGATCAGCCATTTTCTCTTGTTCAAACTCTTTCTTCTCTCTAGTTTTTGCCTCGATTTGCGTGCCAATCATATCCCGAAGCCCCGATATCATTCTCGAGCCCCGAAGCAAGATCCGAAGCCCCGAGGATCCCGAAGAGCATTATTCCCAAGCCGAAGCTCTGCCCGCGAGGAGCCCAGTTTTTGTGAAGATCTTCCAGATCTACCGAAGAATACTACTTCTACAAGTCGTAGTGATGTCCGATTATCTCCTAATCAAGTGAGTGTATAGTCACTTTCATCTTACACATAAATATGAAGTATTTTATAAAATACGTCCTATGTGTATATATATTGTTGTTTATATGTGTAAGTGTATAGTTACTTTCTTCTAACACATAAATATGAAGTATTTGCTATGAAATACGTGCTATGTGTTTATATATATTGTTGTTTATTTGTGATGTTGGTGGAATGGATGTTTTATATAGCTTTTAAATGAGTTAAATTGTATATGTATTTTATATCTACAAATATGTTGAGTAGAACACGGGTAGATGAGATAGTTGGTGTGTGATAAAAGGATGAGTTGGATAATGAGATCAAGAGGTTAGTTTTAGACCTGTGAGTATGGATTAGATCAAGAGGTTAGTTTTAGATCCGTGAGTATGGATTAACCAAGAGGTTAGTTTTAGATCCGGGAGTATGGATCAGGTAAAGAGATAAACTTTCTATTAGTCCGGGAGTATGGATTGAGACTAAGTTAATTGTCCCTAGTCCGGGAGTATGGATTGGGCACAGTTATAGATCCGGGAGTATGGATCAGACATGGATTAAGACAAAGTTAGTTGTTTCTAGTCCAGGAGTATGGATTGGGTACAATTATTGATCCGTGAGTATGGATCAGTGGAAAAGCTTAGTTTTAGATCCGTGAGTATGGATCAGGTGAAAAGGTTAGTTTTAGTTCCATGAGTATGGATCGGGTGAAAAGGTTAGTTTTAGATCCGTGAGTAGGGATCAGGTAAAGAGGAAAATTTTAGACACGAGACTTTAGATCGTGTCGTTGTGAGGATCGATGGGGTGGGATAAGAGTTGCCTTTATATGGTGAAATTGTACAAGTTTGAATGTTCCATATTTATGAATATATGATATAACATTGTGGGATGAAAACCCTATATGCTCACCAGGCTCCCAAGCCTGACCCACTCAGTTTTCTTTGTATCACAGGTATCAATACGAAGACATATTTTACTGAGAGATTAAAGGAGATGTAAATCATTAGTGTAAATAAATGTAAGTTCTATTTATGCTTATGTGTCTGTTTCGGAACATGACATCCCGAGATTTTGTTATATAATGAAAATACTTTTCTTTAAGAAATGCTTTGATAAATTCTTATCATATTTTGTTTTGGGGACAAATTCCGCAACTGTTTTCATTAAAAGATTAGTCTGATTTTATAAAATAAAGCTTAAACAAATCGGTCTTTTCTGGCCGTGAAAATGGGGAGTCACAGTTGGTATCAGAGCATTAGTTTAAGCGAACTAGGAATTTGTAGGAAATTTCTAGACTTAAACTTAGAATGCTAAGTAATGATCGTGAGGAGTGTGTCAAAAATATGTTAGGTAGTACACCTAAATTGACACAAGCACTAGTTTATTTTAGGAATGATGCATAAAATGCTTTTATGTGCTAAATGTTTTGTGTCATAGCTATATTGATGATATTATTTGTTCGGATCTATGGTCTGTTGCCAACCGGATCTGGAAACCTTATGTGTTTAGGATTCTAAGTGTATGACTACGATATTAGAACTAGCATGTAAACATTTCGGAGTGATAAGAATGATTTAATATCTATCACGAATAAAGATCTAAATTTCACCTTATCCGGTGTGTAGATCGAGAATGGTAAGAACAAGAAGCGGTGTTGGAAACACAAACGAGAACAGGAATCAACCGCCTGTGATCGAACAAATAGTTGTTGAAGCTGCTGCACCAGAACAGATCACCATGGCTGGAGTGCAAGCCATGATTCGGGCTATGCTAGCCAAACAAAGGGAAGAAATGTGACAGATGTTGCATGAAAATAGGGACGAACCTATCATACCCATTGAGGAACCCGAACTGAATCCCGAGCAAACAGAGGAAGGGAACAATAGTCGCATTATGAGTCAAGTTGAGACTCAAGAAGAATGAAGGAATGACCCGGAAAGGGGAAACAACAAGGATGGGCAAATGTATAAGAATTTCTTGTGCGCCAAACCGCCAAGTCTTTCTGGGAGCCCAAAGCCTGTAGAGATTATGGACTGGATCTCCGAAATGGAGATGGTGTTTGAAAGTTGCGACTGTAGCAACAAACAAAAGACTGTCTTTGCAGTTAGACAACTAAAGACTGGAGTCTTGAGCTGGTGGAAGTTACTAGCAGATACGATGCCCCGAGGGGAAGCACTAAGGATGTCTTAGGAATCATTCCTGGAGTAGTTAAAGATGCAGTACTGCTCAGAGATAGATCTGATTCATCTGAACAATGAATTCCTGAACCTGAAGAAAGGAAAAATGAGCATTGATGATTATGCTACTGCATTTACCGAAAAGATGAACTTATTTCCATACCTAGTGCCAACTGAACTCTCCAAGATTGAGAAGTTCGCGAATGGACTGCCAGCCGACTTTGGCCCAACAGTCAAGATGGCAACCACTCTGAAAGCAGCTGTTCGAGCAGCTAAGAATGTAGAGACCCAACAGAAGGAACGGGGTCTGGAGAAAGCTGAAATTGGAGAAAAGAGGAAGCTTAAAGGATCCTCAAGACCTGATAATAAGGGAAAATTTGAAAAGTCAAACCTAGATGACCAAAGGTATGTACCCAAGTGGTGTGATAAGTGCAAGAGAAAGCACATTGGGAGATGCACTAAAGAAATGACCTGCTTCAAATGTGGGAAGACTGGTCATTATGCTAGCAAATGCACAAACAAAAGAGAAGCCTGCTTTAAGTGTGGTGAAGAAGGACACTTCAAACAAAACTGCCCAGGAAGGGAAGAGATTACAAAGCCAAATGTGCTGTAAAAGCCAAAGCCAAGAGCATTTCAAATGATCCTTGATGAAGCAAATGACAATGCGAGTAATCAAGGATGAGGATTTTATATCCAAAGATCAATTTATGAAGTTAAAGTGTGAATAGTAACTTATGGTGTAGCCTATTAGAGGCATAGTATAGGGTGAACTTGAACTTTTTTGTAATAGTTTCAAAGAATTAATATAAACCCTAGTTTTGTTATCTCGTGTGTTGAATGATTGTATGATTTTCTTGTATGGTGACTTGGTTGACTACGGGACAATACTTGGGACGAGTATGAGTAGGTGTGAAAGGTAGTAGATGCATATACTACAGGAAGCACATGACTCGCACTTGGATCAGGGAAAGTCACAAGGTTACCAAGAAGCTGGTGATTGATTCCATTTATTCGGGTATGTCATTACCATTGTTTCGGTGATGACTAGTAAGATGGTTCTTGTTCCGACCCTAGTGGTCATATTTAAATTTGAGTTCGACTACGAGGAGTATGTTACATGGTCTAGAGGACCAAGTTAGATGTAACATCTAACTTAAGTTACAAGGTTGAAGTTAAAGCGATTGATAGTGTCGCGCTCGTTGTTAAAAGAAGTTTGCAGGTAGAAATGCTACATGCTGAAATGTGATTATATCACATTAGAATATGAAGGAAGGTATATTCCATTTATGGAATTTAACTTTATTAAAGACCGAGTCTAAGCGTCGCATCGTGCGATGAGAGGTCAATAGAGCACGACCCATCGGTTTGTTACAATAGATAAATGAAAGTATTTATCCTGAGAAGAAGAAGGAGTCCACAATAAGGACTTATTTGGTAACTTGAAGGTTACGATTGAAAGTACAACATAGTACGATAAGCAGATGCAAGATTGGGCATCTTTTGCGGTCAAGAAAGCCATAAAGTTAAATACTCTTTCGAGGAAACATAGAAGTTACGGTTATTACCTAGGATGAAGAAATAACGTGTGAAATCATTATGCAAGTCCTATTTCGTTGATGATTCCGGGACGTAATCATCATAAGGGGGAGATAATTGTAACGCCCGTAGATCCGGGCTAGTCAATTTAGAGACGATAGGCGTCAAAAATGGATTTTTGATGAAAGATTATTTAGAATGAATAATCTTAACTAAGTTATAGTATATGTTACAAGGTTTCCGTGCATATAAAGAATGCCGAAATCCGAGTTACAAGGTTTCCGAGCGGTTTTTAGCCGAAACAATCTAAACGAGAATCGAAGATCTCGTCAATTGTAGTGAAACGATAAAAAGATAGGCAAAAACGGACATCAGATGAAGAAGTTATGAATTTATAACGGAGTTTTCTTGTCCCGGCCTACTAAAAATAATATAATAAAAATAAATTCAAAATTAGCCAACGGAGTCTTAATGAAAGTTGTAGAGCATAATCTCACCTACGCGTGGATATAAAGAACGTCGAAAACGGAGCTCGTATGAGAAAGTTATGAATTTTTGAAGATCTTGGCACGCATACCAAAGCTTATCCGAAGATTACGCCCAGCGTAATCCCAGACCCAACAGCCTATAAATAGAAACCGAGATCAGCCATTTTCTCTTGTTCAAACTCTTTCTTCTCTCTAGTTTTTGCCTCGATTTGCATGCCAATCATATCCCGAAGCCCCGGTATCATTCTCGAGCCCCAAAGCAAGATCCGAATCCCCGAGGATCCCGAAGAGCATTATTCCCAAGCCGAAGCTCTGCCCGCGAGGAGCCCGGTTTTTGTGAAGATCTTCCAGATCTACCGAAGAATACTACTTCTACAAGTCGTAGTGCTGTCCGATCATCTCCTAATCAAGTGAGTGTATAGTCACTTTCATCTTACACATAAATATGAAGTATTTTATAAAATACGTGCTATGTGTGTATATATATATATATATATATATATATATATATATATATATATTGTTGTTTATATGTGTGAGTGTATAGTTACTTTCTTCTAACACATAAGTATGAAGTATTTGCTATGAAATACATGCTATGTGTTTATATATATTGTTGTTTATTTGAGATGTTGGTGGAATGGATGTTTTATATAGTTTTTAAATGAGTTAAATTGTCACTACAAGAAAAAAGGCCTTTTACGACGCTCATTGCGCGTCATAAATGGCTCAGACGACGTGCAAATGCGTGTCAAGGAAGGCCATGTCATAAAGATAGACGACGCGCATTTACGACGCGCATTTACGACACGCATTTACGACGCGCGGTTACGACACGCAATGCGTATCAAGGAAGGCCCTGTCATAAAGGAAGATGACACGCATTCGCCTGTCGTAACCTTACGACGCGCGTGTTAATGACACGCAATGCGTATCAAGAAAGCCCCTGTCAAGAAAGGCCATGTCATAAATGAAGATGACACACATTTTTGCGTATCGTAATTTTAAATGTTTTTAAAAAAAATATTATTTATAGATTTACTAATTTTTCATATTAAATAATACATTAGAAATCTCATAATAATAAATAAAATACCATAAATAACAAATATAATTCATTTCACTAATATGTCAAATACAAATAATTATTCCAATAGTGAGTAAATGTTATAAAAAAATGAACTCATTTATATACAATTGCATTAATTATCTAGCTTACTATGTGCCAACAAACTTCTATCTTTTTCCTTCTCTGCATAAACTTCATTAGCAGCATCCTAAAGAACCTCTATCTTTTTCATCAGCAACATCCTCAAAAACTTCTATCTTTTTCCTTCTCTGCATAAACTTCTATCTCACACTCAATGTAGTTTTAAACATCAGGTTTAAAAAATCAACTTTAAGGTTGCCTTGTTAAAGAGAATGACTAGAATAGATTTCCCTTTTTCACAAGGCATGTGCTTGCTTGCACATATATATATGGAATCATTCTAACAAAAAAAAATTGTTCATGTCAACTACTCCAAGGACTATTACGTAATTTAACATGAAGAATTTTGTCCAGATGAAAGGATTGACTTTAAACTTTATAAAAATCATTTAAATGAACTTACCTGACCATGAAGCGTGTTGATCCAGGATCTCCTTGCCTTCCTGCTCTGCCACGAAGCTTTGTAAAGCAAGAAATAAATTAAAAAAGTGAGTCTGAAAGTATATGCTAAATTTATGTAAAACCTTAAAACACAATATTGATGCAAAGTTACCTGATTATCAATTCTTCGGGACTCATGCAAAGATGTCCCAATGACATGGAGACCACCAAGTCGTTTGACTTCCAATCCTTCATGAAAGCAATGAATCTCACAGTCCTTTAGAACCGATAAATAGGCAATTGCAATGCAAGGACCCAGGGCCGATCCAAAGAAATATGTTGCCCGGGGCAATAAGACATAATGATGCCCTAATTATATATTTTCAGAAACTAATATCATAATTCATAAAATTTACCCTAGTTCACTGTTTTTCAATCATAACTCAGAAAAAAAAAACACTAATAATTTTAGAAAGTAAGAAAATTAATATAAAAAATCATAATATTTACCTCAGTACTTTGATAGGTAACAGTGAGAATGCAATGACATGCAATGACATGTAGACTACTGATCCACCTTTAAAGAATGCTTTAGGTAACTAGCTATCATCCAGAAAACAACAAAACAGACAAAAATTTACACTAATCCCATCACAAACAAAACCAGCTGCTATTATCACAAATAACAAATATAATATACTCCAGACAGTATTAAAATGTAGCAGCATCCAAACATATTATAAGATGAAAAAGTTAATAAGACGAAGAAGTAAGAAGTTCTGAAATAAAGAGAGAATATTATCTGTAGTGTAATATTCCAAATGGACTTGAAAAGTTCTTGTATCTTGACCATCTACCATTATCAAACCTGTCATTTTTATACCAAATTAAATTCAAAACCAAATTTTAGCTTGACCATCCATCATTATTCCGTCCCCTGAGAATTGGGGACAAAAATAGCCTCAGGGGTATTTTGGGAAAGTTCCAATTTAATTAAGTTTTTGTAATAAAATATGATTGTAGTTCGTGAATTGCCATAATATCACCTCCATTGTTGGCGTAATTCAGGAAAAAGCCCACAGGGGCATTTTAGGAAAATGCTTTTATTATTTTTGTTTCCCGGTTTTAGACTATGAGTCAAACTCTTTTTCTTTTAGTATAAATATGCTACGTTATAGGTATTTAGAAAGAAGTTTTTCAGCAATAAAAGTTTTCTTTTCCACCAAGCAAAATAAAAAATCCCATCTTTTTCTTCCCCTGTTATCACCTGTTGCCAGCCATGTAGTTTTTTTTTCCTTTTTTTCTTCCTATTCTATTTTGTTTTCTGTTCTTAGGCAACAAGGTTGCAGCAAGGTATCAGGTAGATACCTTACATCCATAACGTTCAGGTTCTTTGAGAATATCTTCTTTCAGTCGAGCTTCCATTCTCTCCACTCTTTCACAGTAAGAGTCTTTCTTCTTTCCAATATTCCAAAGACCTCTTTTTAATTCTACTGCTTCGTCTCACTCCAGATGTCTAAGAAGACCCCGCTCCTATCATAATCATCTCCATTATATCATAAATAAATAAACCATAAGAAGACCATCTACAACAGGGGGAAGAGAAGCATCAGGAAACAATTCCTAGCTAACTAGATAATAATAATTATCTAATAACTCTACAGTAAACAATTCCTAACTAACTAGATAATAATAATTATCAACTCATGTGACATTTTTATAAGTGTTTGTTCCAACAAAATCCATTATCTAAAAACCATATTCATTTTTTTTAAATCCAAGTAACTAACTTCATCATGATTTAAATTATTTTCCATAGGGGAATTCTTGGTATAAAAAAGGTAACACATAATTTAAATGTGTATAATTTAGAATTTTAACTAACTAGGTTAGGACTTCAAAGGTAATCACATAAAGAACAAGTCAACTGTAATGACTGGAAAAACTGAAATCTAAGAAATTTTTTGGAAATTTTCCTTTTATTATTTATATATTAACGATATATATAAGACAAAGATGAGAGGTTCTGGTGGTTTCAATCCAAAGAATTAAAGGAAGAGTAGCCCTCATAAAATCGATGGTTTCAAAGTGGAACCAATGGATAATAAAAGGGAAACTAATGTGCAGGAAAGTACAACACAAAAGAGATGTTGCTTGTGGAAGTGCCTTAAAATTCAAAAAATAGGCATGGGTCAAGGGAATCCAAGACAGTCAAGACACGTGGGTACAAAATTAAAAATATAATCAAATGGTCAAGTATTTAATATGCATGCAAAGGTATTATATGTGGTTGGCTGTTTTTGTCATGGACCAGAGCGTACAATCCACAAGGAAGAAAAGTTGAAACCTTGATTTTATATGATTGTTGTTTAAAAGTGTGAACCACCTTTTTGAATAATTTATGCTTGATTCCAACAGAAATGGTAATGGAATGAGTCATTCCATTCCTTTGTTGACTAAATCATACCAAACACTGTAAATGACCTACCTTAACAAAAGCAGGAACCCATTTTGTTTTCTCATTGTTTTCAAGTAATTGATCTTTCAACTTTTCCACTGCAAAAAACGTTGACCAAGAAACATGAATAAACTAATCATGATACCACGTTATCCCACTAAAGATAATAAAGATGCGAAGGGCACTCATGTCTTTTGTAGAAAAGATAAGTAAAAAGATGTACCAGCTGGGAACTGCTTTGTAGATGAGAGGGGTATCATATCTCCAACAAAAATGATATGAATGTGTAAAGCTTCGAGATTTGACCAGTCTGCCCTTATCCTACATACATCCATAATAAAAGGTTAGGAATAATCATTTTACATAAATGCCCCTGTTGATAATTATATAACATTCAACTATTCTTGCCTTCACTGCTTGAATGATATCTTTATCTGCCTCTTTGACATATTGACCAATGAAATCGGTAACTTTTTCTATAAAGCAGCCATCATCATCAACTGCCATAACTAGATTTTCTCCCTGGATATACAAGAAAAAGTATAATTTGGTTATGGGAAAAAAGATATAAATAAAGGTACAATACATATGTGATCATGTCTGCTTTCTTTCCAAGGGGTTCTGCATAGCGACCCACAACTTGAACCTAAAAAGAAAAAAAAAACAAGAAAGTTATAATTTTATGAGATAAGTAGTAGAAATCAGTGAGTGTAAATTGGTAAAAGATGTAAATTTGCTTACATGTGGGGGGCATTTTTTTGGTAAGATGGGATAATATTGTTTCCTTGATTACCTCCAACAGAGACTTGCGCTGAAATTATGTAGATGATCGTTATTTGGGTAGAGAAGAAGGTTGATTTCTTTAATTTGATTTGAATAAATACCTTATCGTCTTGGTCCTTTTCTGCAAGATTGATCATATAATCTAATGCCATCATGAAGCCTGATTCCATCTGATCAATTCGTTTTCCAATCACGCCTTGTGCAGCCAACAGCACCCTAACTCCTCAGATTCTTCATCCATTTGGTCATCTTCCAACTGTTGTATAAATAGACATTGGGTTGAATTGCAATTACGATGGTTATGAAATGAAATGGTCTACAAATCAATTCTACGAAGTCAAATGCTTGACGATTTGGTTAAAATCAAAGTATAAGTATATTTTTTTTCATGTGCCCACCAAATGAGGAAGACAGAAGACACCAACCTTAATATGAAGCTCTATTCTCAAGTCGGTGTAGCAAATAAAGAAAAACATGGAGAGATGTTCGCCAGAGTGTCATCTAATCCCAAATCTGATCTTCAACCTTCGGTTTCTAATCTTCAACCTCGAACTTGAGCCCTATAGCTCCTCACAACCCCTTGACAACCTTTGAACGCCACCTCACACCCTCACCTGCAAATAAAAAAAGAAATAATAAGAAAGGAGAAGAAGGGTTGTGATCGAGCTAGAGGAAGAAAAGAGGAAGAATACGCACATCATTTCTTTCTTCTTTCTTCTTTCTTCTTTCTTCTTTCTTCTTTTCGCTCTCCAACTCTGGCTATAAATACGAAAGCGCAAGAGATATTGAGAGAATAGATAAAGATCGGATCGGAGATGTTGAGTTTCATCCTGTTGAGCAACTCGGTTTCATGGGAGTCGCATATTAGGTAACAGGGAGAAGTCGTGTTCCCCTAATTTGCTTGAATGGATGAAGAAATAGGACCAAGGATAGAAGCACAACTAGACTAGGGTTTGTAAACATGGGGAGTCATTGTAGATGGAGTAGGGTAGAGGTGAAGAGGAGTGAGCGGGGTACTTCAAAATTTTGGGGGATTTTCCATGTTTCTAGTGGTGGCGGCTGCTAGGTTTTACAGAGAGTAGCAGGGGAGAAAATGAAAGAAGATATTACTATTTCAAATGTGTTATGTTTGATTAGGGTTTGCAAATAGAAGGAAGTGAAAGTCGATCGGAGAAGAAGGGGTTTGCAGAGAGAAAGAAGGGAGAGAATGAAGTCGATTTGGCGGGTGTAGAGAGTAGAGAGGAAGAGGAAGCGGGTGTTCAAAATTTTGGGGGATTTAGTTTCCCCCTGAGTCCCAGAAACGCGCGTTTTTAAAATTATAAAGCGACATTTGTAGAGGACGCCCTTTTTATTATAGGTGCCCTCCGTGTTTTTAATATTTTTACATGAGACACTAATTTAAGGGCACTCAGTAATGCGCGACCTAAATCCTTAAAATTTTTGAAGAGATGACACTTTTTTAATGTCGCTCTCTAATGCGTAACATAAATCAAAGAGCGTCGTGTTTTGCGCGTCGTAAAAGGCCTTTTTTCTTGTAGTGTGTATATGTATTTTATATCTACAAATATGTTGAGTAGAACACGGGTAGATGAGATAGTTGGTGTGTGATAAAAGGATGAGTTGGATAATGAGATCAAGAGGTTAGTTTTAGATCGCTGAGTATGGATTAGATCAAGAGGTTAGTTTTAGATCCGTGATTATGGATTAGACCAAGAGGTTAGTTAGTTTTAGATCCGGGAGTATGGATCAGGTAAAGAGATAAACTTGCTATTAGTCCGGGAGTATGGATTGAGACTAAGTTAATTGTCCCTAGTCTAGGAGTATGGATTCGGCACAGTTATAGATCCGGGAGTATGGTTCAGACATGGATTAAGACTAAGTTAGTTGTTTCTAGTTCGGGCGTATGGATTGGGTACAATTATTGATCCGTGAGTATGGATCAGTGGAAAAGGTTAGTTTTAGATCTGTGAGTATGGATCAGGTGAAAAGGTTAGTTTTAGATCCATGAGTATGGATCGGGTGAAAAGGTTAGTTTTAGATCCGTGAGTAGGGATCAGGTAAAGAGGAAAATTTTAGACATGAGAGTTTAGAGCGTGTCGTTGTGAGGATCGATGGGGTGGGATAAGAGTTGCCTTTATATGGTGAAATTGTACAAGTTTGAATGTTCCATATTTATGAATATATGATATAACATTGTGGGATGAAAACCCTATATGCTCACCAGGCTCCCAAGCCTGACCCACTCAGTTTTCTTTGTATCACAGATATCAATACGAAGACATATTTCACTGAGAGATTAAAGGAGATGTAAATCATTAGTGTAAATAAATGTAAGTTCTGTTTATGCTTATGTGTCTGTTTCGGAACATGACATCCCGAGATTTTGTTATATAATGAAAATGCTTTTCTTTAAGAAATGCTTTGATAAATTCTTATCATATTTTGTTTTGGGGACAAATTCCGCAACTGTTTTCATTAAAAGTTTACTCTGATTTTATAAAACAAAGCATAAACAAATCGGTCTTTTCTGGCCGTGAAAATGGGGATGTCACAGGTTAGGGTTTCGCATGACATATATACCCGGCACCCTTAAAACATATATCCATAATAACATAAATGGTCCCTCCCCATAGGATTCTTTTCACAGAAAGCCCACAATTTACACTTTCAACCCTGGCTTTGGAAATCTTCTTCTAATTAAATCCAATAATTACCATTTAAATCCTCGGCATTAAAATCCTTTACACCTTAGGAACAAAATTTATCAAATAGCCCCTAATATCTTAATTAAGACATAATCAGCCCTTCCACCTTATTTCCTTTTAAATTAAATCCAAATAATTCTCACGGAACCCCTGTCTTAATAATTATTTACAAACTGGGTCTGGAACTACACTTTTAACCCTCAACTTCCAGATTATGACAATTAGCTCATGGGAGACATCCTTTTATATATAATTATTTATTTTAGGGCTTCTATTCGTTCATTAATTTGTTTTTTATTTAATAAATAAACAAGGTGTTACACCGATCTACCCTTTGGTCCTAACGACCGAACATGGGGACTAGTCCCCTCCTACTACCACTATCACATATAACATATCATGCTGGCACATAAAGATATTAGGTAGTAGCAAACCTAGATGAATATCACAAAGACAATCACCTAACATACAACTCCTACTAGTGGGCCGACATTGTGGTCGTAGACCCACCCCTACTGGAAGGTAACTCACATCGATGTCGTGTAGTATCTGCACAATCCTCGGTACTAGGATCCTCTCATCTCAACTCCTCAATCCCTACACAACATCCCTCCTTGATTACTAATTTGTACCCAAAACTCTCCATTACCAGGGTCAACTCAAGTCTGGGTCAAAGTCAAATTCAAAGTCCACTTTGGTCAAAGTCAACATCTAGTTGACTTGACTCGCCGAGTTGATCCACCAACTCGCCGAGTCTCTATACTTCCAAAACGATACAACCCCGACTCTACTCGTTGAGCCTAGCAAGAACTCAATGGGTTCTCCTTCAACCATAACATCAGGATCATCTTCAACCGACTCGCCGAGTACATCCTTGAACTTGTCGAGTTCATCTCCCTCATATGAATGTGTCTAGTCTATGATTCGCCGAGTAGTATGATCAACTCATCGAGTCCATCTTCATGAGTTGGGAGATTGCCTTGGACTCGTTGAGTCTATTCGTACACTCGCCGAGTCCTATAATTCCCAGGTCCAAGACAAACCCTTAGCTGGTTGAGTGTTCCTTCCACTCAACCAAAACCATTTCCAGAAGACGTCTTAGGGGAAAAAGCGTCCCGACTCGCCGAGTCACCTAAGTGACTCGCCAAGTCCTTCTTTTTCTAAGACTATACAGTCGATTTTAGTGGGTCTTAACGCTAAAAACTATAGATTTGGCCTCCTAGTGTCCATTTTACACGTAAAGCTTCAAACTTGATGTACATACATGGGGCCTTTGGCTCAAAATGCCATAAAAGATGGTCTGCAAGATGCATGGGGTGTTTATGGCAACAAAGTTAGGACATTTATGCCATAAGGACCCCCAATAGCCCCAGATTTGAAACGCAACCCCACATATACATACAAATCTAAGTATAGCCTCTCAAAAGCTTAGAAAATGTAGGAAAATTGCCCCAAAACATGATCTAGAAGATAGATGGTCAAGGTTTAAGCTTTTTACCTTGAATGAACTGAGAATAAAGCAAAACCTATGGATCTACTAGCTTCCACTTAAACTCCTAAGCTTTCTTCTTCTCTTCCAGCTTCAAATGCACAAAAAGTCACCAACAAGCTCAAGAACACTCAACAATGGTTTAGGGTTTCAATCTAGGGTTTCTCTGAGTTGGGAGGGTGATGGAGGCTGGTTTGGGACGAGATAAAGTGTTTAAATAGGGTGCAAACCCTAAATATTAGGGTTTTGTCCAGACAGCTCCTAATCGTCGAGTAGGTCACTTAAACCCCCGATCATAAGTCGAGTCTACTCGACGACTTGGGCCTCCAACTCGCCGAGTCCCAGAGTAAATTGCAACATTTCAATGAAATTAAATATGTACCAGGAATCGGGTGCTACAGAAGAAGATGGTCTCTTAGTTAAACGAAGATGGAAGAATTTTTTAAGCGTGCGGGAATTAATGATCGAGTGATTACGAGAGCTTTGGAGGATTTGGAAAAGACAAATTTGGCTTAAGATAAAGAGAACTTGAAGAAAAATGGCTAGAAGCTCATCAGACTCGAACTGGGCTAATGGGATAAGTTGTGGAGGCCCAATACTCAAAGAAGCCACATTTAGATACCACCCGCGCAGGGCTGCGGGTCGCACACGACACTACAGGGGCAATTTCAGAATTTCAATTAGAAGTATATATGGGAAAGTTTGGTGTGTGCCACTTTCCCACACTCTTGCACACCCGATTTTAGAGCATTTTATCTGCAGATTTTGAAGACTTTGAAGGCCAAGAACATTTAGAGAGCATCATCTTTTGATCTCAAAATCTTGCTACATGTTTGGTACATTTTACTTTAGCTTTACATGCTAGGCTAAACTAAACTTGGTTGACTTTGGTGAAATCATTTGAATGTTTGTTGAAAGTTGAAGACTCCATGAACTTGTTCTTGAATCTTTATGAGAATGTTTTGTGTTTTAACATCCCATCACTACTTGTATGTTTTTATTCATGAGTTTAAATGTGTTTGCGGTGATTAGTTGGCTAATTTCTTGATTAAGTAAAGGATCCTCAAATTAGCAAGCAACAAATGATTTTTGTGTTTGTTTTACTTTACACAATCATAAAAAATATTCTCCAACATGGTAGTGAAAACATTTGACTCCTCTTGGATTTGGTGACTTTTTGTGGTTCTTAATGCTAGTTGACTTTCACTAATTAAACACTTAATGAAAATTGTGACTTTGACTAAGGAAATTGTTATGAGTTTCTCTAACCATTTTAACAACTAAGAAAAGTCTAGGTAATCTCAAGCTTCTTGGATTACTATAGCCAAATTAAATATTTAAAACAAGTATTGTACAATTGTATTCTAATGATATATTCACCAAATGGTTAAGTGAGGAAACCTTAAGTCAACCATTTCTCTCTTATTGATTTTACATCAAACTCTTATTTTGTTGAATTGTCTATTTAAATCTTAGTTTAACTCTAGTTTTATTTCAAGTAATTCAAAAGAACTAAACCCCCATTTTTATTTGTATTGTCATTTTACAAGTACTTTTATAAAGAGATTTTCATAGAGTTATAAAATTGAACCAATCTCCGCGGATTCGACCCCTTTACCACTATACACTATTTTAATGTAAAAGAATTAGGTTTATTAATTTTGTCGGCTTCGACAACCAGCAAATGATAATAGACTTTGCAAGCTTGTTAAGTCTCTTTTTAGGCTTAAGCAAGCACCAAGAAAATAGAATGAAAAAGTAACTGTATCACTTGTAGAATATGGGTTCCAACAAAGCATAATCATTTTCTCTCTATAATTTTAAATATGCATGTGTGTTTTTAATTTTACTTGTATATAATTATGAATGGAACAATATTTGCAGAAATTGAAAAAGTTAAATTGATTTTGAAAACAAAGTTTTTAATCAAAGATTTAAGTACTTTGAAATATTTTTAAAGTTAAGTTGATTTTGAAAACAAAGTTTTTAATCAGAGATTTAGGTACCTTGAAATATTTTTTAGATGTAGAAATAGTTGAAACATCCGATCATTATGTTTATCGCAAAGGAAATATTGTTTGGAGTTGTTATTTGAATATGATCTTTTATCCTCAAAACCTATTAGTGCTCCTCTTAACTTGAAAGTTGTGGTTAGTAGTGAAGGTGCGAGCAAAAGTGATTTCGTTTTAATAAAAATAACAAAATATTAGAAGTTACTTGGGAAGCTATCTAACTAACACTCGTCCAAACATTTGTTTTGTTGTTTAACCACTTAGTTAATTTAGGGAAAATGACTCTTGAGGGTAATTAGCTTTTGCGTTTGTACTCATTTGGTCCCTTTTTTTTTGTATTCAATATATCATCGAACTAGTTGTTTGCGTTCACCATTACCCTTTTGACCGGCTTTTGACCTGTGATAGTCGGTCAAAGGGTTATGGTGAACACAAACAACAGGTTCGATGGTATATTGAGTACAAAAAAAAGGACCAAATGAGAATGAAGGTGGGAGCAAAAGTGATTTCGTTTTAATAAATATAACAGAATATTAGAAGTTACTTGGGAAGCTATCTAACTAACACTTGTCCAAACATTTTTTTTGTTGTTTAACCACTTAGTTAATTTAGGGAAAATGACTCTTGAGGGTAATTAACTTTTGCGTTTGTACTCATTTGGTCCCTTTCCTTTTTTGTATTCAATATATCATCGAACTAGTTGTTTGCGTTCACCATAACCCTTTTGACCGGCTTTTGACCTGTGATAGCCGGTCAAAGGGTTATGGTAAACACAAACAACAAATTCGATGGTATATTGAGTACAAAAAAGGAAAGGGACCAAATGAGAATGAACTCAACAGTTGGTTACCCTCTTGAGTCATTTTCCCTGAAAAGTTAAATGAAATTAAAGTTGCAAAATTATCAAAGACTACAACCTTCTTTGGCTATAACGTATATGAAGAGTCAAAGGGGTAACCTTGTTAAAACATGGTCTATGTTATGCTTACTGTGGTAAGCTGTCAACACCTCTCTGCAAAAGGATATGACTGTGTATGAGAGGTATATTTATCAGCATAAACGTTTACCGCAAGGTATATTATGGTGATGTGTCTACAAAAGCAGCATGATATTGTACATATTGATGTTGTATCTTATCCCATGAATTCGATCTTAAAGCTAAGTAAACTCAAAAATCACAGCACTTGTGATTCCACTCGTTTGAAGACTTGTCTAGAATCCATGATACGATAAATCATTTGATTGGAAATGTAAATGTAGTCATGAAATGCGTCTGCTTAGTCAAAATTCCCCTAATAAATATTCAAGTGCATTACAAAGTTGTACATGTATGAATAATGTTCTTTTGTGGGTTATGTTTTGAAGAAAAGCAAGAATGAATCTCATAAAGTCATTAATATCTAGGAGATGACGTGAGATTTGTTGTAAATGAGTAAAGGGGAAATGAATCAGGAGGGTAACCAACTGTTGAGTTCGTTCTCATTTGGTCCCTTTCCTTTTTTTTTTACTCAATATACCATCGAACTTGTTATTTGTGTTTACCATAACTCTTTGACCGGCTATCACATGTCAAAAGCCGGTCAAAAGGGTTATGGTGAACACAAACAACAAGTTCGATGGTATATTGAATACAAAAAAAATGAAAGGGACCAACTGAATACAAACGCAAAAGTTAATTACCCTCGAGAGTCATTTTCCCGTTAATTTATGTTTTTTCCACGAAAGTCTCATATTAGAACAATTATTCGTGTTTTTCGATATCTTAAGTCTTGTATCGGAACTCTAAAGTATTGATCTCTAAAAGTGGCAATCTTACATTGTCAACTTGACAAGATGCCGACCAGATGTATCACTTCTAAAAGGTACGTGACCGGGTATTATATTTTTCTTGGAAGTCTTTGATTTCATAGATGAGTAAAAAATGATTAATTATTTTTAGATCTTATGCGGAAGCTGTGTGTCGTTCTCTTGCAACCATAACTTGTGAAATTTTAAGTCTATTAACATGTTTTGCGATAATGCTTCACCTATTTTAAATTTTTAAGTCTTGTTTTATGTGAAAGAACTAAATATATCGCGAGTAGTTCTTACTTAATTTATTTGCCGTTTCTAAAAAAACTGACGAATTAATATATGAAGTTATAAAACATATTGTGAAAATAAATATAAATATAAAGAAAAATGAAGTTGCAAAAACATATTTTTTTAAACATGAAAAAACATTGTAAAAAGTAAAATTATAAAAGAAAAATGTAAAAATGAAGTAAAAGAATAAAATTATAAAAATGAAATTATAAAAAGCATTTAAATTTGAAAAAAAAATTAAGTTACACCCCAAAAAAATTTGAAAAAATAACAAAACTAAATACAATTTTAAAAGTTTAATGATAAGTTACACCCCCAAAAAAATTTTGGTTACCTTAAATAACTAAAAAAGTTATCTTAAAAAATATAGAAACTTATTGTTTGCTTGTTATAATGACCATTGACACAATTTAAAAATCAATGACCTTTTTAAAACATAAAATAAACCAAGTGATTAAATAAACATAAAGTCAAAAGTTAGTTGATTAAATATGACTTTAATTATTTTCTATATTAAACAACTAGTTTATAACCTGTAAGAACCACTGTTATATAATTAATTAAATTTTTATAGTAAAAAACTTAAAATTATTAATCAATTATATCAAATAAATTATTTAAATAAAATATTAATTAAGATATTTTTTAGTTATATAAAATTTATAATCGTTGATTTAAATAAATACATGAAATTATATCACCTTATAATATATATATTAAGTTTATTTTATTTTTTATTTTAATGTTAAATGTAATTAGAGTGTGAAATTTAAATTTTGAAATTTGAAATTTGAAATGAAAAATCAATTATCAATTATTAATTTAATGTAATTAAAGTGGGAAATTTAAAATGTAAAATTTAAAGTGAAGAATTAATAGGTTGACATGTAGCATATAATATTAATGACGATTTCTAATATTGTGATACTTGTTAGTAGCAGAGTTAACTTATTCATCTACTAGTTGTAGGACCCGTATAATATACGAGTTGATTAAAACAAAATGTTATATACGAATGATTAAATGGAAAATTTATTTGAATTTGAAATTTGAAATAAGTAAAAATTATGAGAAAAAAAAACATGCAAAAAAATAAATTAAAATTATGTGTTTAGTTGTCAGACCCATGTACTAAACGTGTTAATTATAACATATTGTTAAATACAAAAGTTTAAACTGTCAATTTATATAAAATTAAAATTAAAGTTTGAAATCTAAAATTTGAAATTAATATAATCATTATGGTATGTTTAATTATGGATACTAAATTAATGATATATTGAAAAATGAAAAATGAAGTAAATAACAAGTGAAAAAATAACTCTCAAAATTATGACAAAATGACATGTGGCATAATATATGAGAGAATAACATGTGGTAAAATCATTTTTATTTATTAGGAAAGATTATGATAGAGAATAGATATCATCTAATGGTGAATACTCTTGGTAACGTATTGATTTTATTATACATTAATGCAATAATTATGGAAATTGTTCATGTATAATTAAATTGAAAAATCATTAAATAAATAGTCCTTATAAAATAATAAAATTATAAAAATGTTTGTGGCTCTACGTGTCTTATTTTGCAAAACTAGACAAAATTAAATAAGACTCATTCACATAAAAACTCATGAAAGTATACACAAGCAATTAGAAGGGGGTAAATATATAGAAAGTAGCCTTACACAATAATAACAAGAAATGTAAAAATTATAAAAAGGTTGTCTCTGTGTGATAATAAAACTATAGAAATTGTCAATGTGTAACAGTGTAAAAAAATAGTCCATATGTAATATTAAAATTATAAATAAAAAAAAAAATAAAAAATAAAAAATAAAAAAATAAAAAAAAAAATTTCCTTATGTCATTATAGTTTGCATTAAATAACATTTTGTATTAGTTTATTCACAAGAAATTTAAGATCAACACATCACCGAAACACACAGGCCATCGCCACTATTTATTATACATATATAAATAATATAATTGCATTAAAAGTATTTTGTGTTTTCCTCTAATTGAATTTTTCTTTTCCGCATTTTTTAGAATTGAAAACATAATATAACATTTACATCGTACAAGTCTTGTGTTTAATGGTAAAGCATCAAAATAAGTGGATAGATTAGTTGGAGAATATAAAAGTGTAAAAATGTCATAATCAACCTAAAAAGACATATAAATAAGTTTAATAGACATTTATACAGTAACAGAAGAACTGTGCATTTACAGTTGATCAATATTTACGACGTTCAATGGTGAAGCTCACTGCTGGTGATGGACGTGGTAATGGCATGTGCACCAAACCTCGAAGCATCTTCACTTCTTCATTAACAGAAACACGATAATGAAGCTCTATCCGTGCTTTCTTTAGCACAGGTGACTTACCCATGATGAGCTTCACAAACTCCATCTCAACACCATGGTTATGGAAGTTTGTTATATCCAGCTCTTTGAGATGATCCAAGTTGATGCCCGAGTAGTCTTCTTGAATATCAGGCAAGTTATTGAAAGTTTGTCGAATACACTGGCAATCATGGTCCTGACACATCTAATCAGAAAAACATGTCAAAATTGTAACTAGAATCATGAAAGATCTATTAAAAACATATGTGATAGTATGTAGCTGTTGATATTTACCTCCACTTTGATCTTCTCCAAATTTGGAGAGCTGCTGATCACACATAGAACAGTCGAAAGGTCAACGAAACACACACCAAGAACAAGTATTCTCAAGTGGGGTAGTGAAATGGGGAGCTTATGTGGCATACTATTACTACCTACACCCAAGTCCTTTAACCAAATACCAAAACTAAGATTAAAAGTTTAAAACACAATTTTGTTTATCATGAGACAAAACAATAGGTTGGGTATTATTACCTTGATATACAACTTGGAGACTTTCAGAACCTGAACTAAAGGTAAACACTTATAAAGCTTAACCAAATCACGCTCGGTAAGCTCTGTATTTGTATATTTTCTAGCCTGCATTAAAATAATAAGGTATTTTATTTAATTGAAACTTGAAAGAGCTTAATTCGTAAGTAGTTATACGCATTGATGCACCTTAATTACTTACCCAAGTAAATTCCTCAAGGAGGGGGCAATTGGTAAGGAATTGAAAAAGCATCTTGTGGTGATATCAACCTCAGAAAAACACAGGCTCTTCAACCTACTAAATCCCTTATTCATTAATGGAAGCTTAAAAATACAATATGTGAGATCCAAATGCTCTAATCCTTGCAATGAAAAGAAGGAACCGGGTAGCGCAAGTAGTTGTCAGTTCCAAAAATCTTGAAGATGAACTTCTTGATATTATTGTCCTTTGAAAGGTGAAGTATTATCTGATCAATTTGACTAAACATTTCAAATTCTATAACAACGAGACTGAATTCCAATATCGGAGCCTTGCGTAGCAACAAAACATGGAAGATGGCATTGACAAACTTATATATGTATCCAACTCTTCATTGCCAGATGTTACAACCATATCATTCCAATACATGTTGACATCAAATACAAGCTTCGGCATTCTTGTCCAAGAATACCTCCATTTCCTTGACAAGATGCTTGTCCTCACTGCATCTCGGATTGGCATATGAGTAAGAATTTTTTCAATTGTGTCTTGAGGAAGAGTGCTGATTCTATCCTGACTATTCTTGCATTCAACGTTCATCTCTTCTCTTAATGACTTTATCCAAAGCTGCAAAATAAAATGGATTTAGAGTTAATTGTAAAACATTCTTTCTCCATTTTATACGTATCCAACACAACATTAAGAGGAATAGAGAAAGTGCTTGCTTCAAACCAAGATACAAATAACTGAACTACAAAACAAATATACAAATGAATAATCAAACATGTCCATGCTCCACAATACTAAATATGCTACCTGAATGCTAGAGTCTTAAATCCCTTACGATGGGCGTGTTTGGGATTGGTTATCAAAGTGCTTCTTGGCTTTTTGGAAAAGTCGTTTTTTTTTGCCTATAAAATTGGTGTTTGCCAAAGGAAAAAAAGAATCGACACTCATGCCCCCTGTCTACCCCTAATATTAAATTATATGGTATCAATGCTAACACAAGAGGTGCAGAATGTAGAAAATCAATATAAGATAAGGAAAAACTAAAGGAAAAGATTACTGAAGTAGAAGAAGGGTGGATTATATTCCACTGAATGTTATAATACGTACATTCCTCAAAAAAAAACCCAACAAAAACATTGCGTTCGTTTTTGTAGTTGAATCGAACCCAAAAGAATGTTGGCTTGATTTGGTAGGAGTCCTGCAAATCCAAAAACGATAAAGGGCTAGTAGACTTACCTTGATTTGTTCGTTTTTCTAATCGCTTTTCAAACGTGTTCACTCCAATATACTGAAATCACTCTAAGCTGTTAGAAGTCGGAACTAGTATAACTGAAATCGGAACTGATATCACTGAAGTCCCTCTAAACTGATAAAATCGGAACTGAAATCACCGGCGATTGTGCTAGAGCATGGAGATTACGTTCACCGGCGATTGAGCCATGTAGGTGACGTGTGGGGAAAGGGGCCGCTCGATGGCTTATCAGGCCATCCAGAATGGGAGTCGGGTTTAATGGAATAAATGTGAATATAATATAGAGAAGAGAAAGGGTGAGAAGTTGAATGGAGTTGTAATTGAAAATGCCAAAACTAAGTACTCAAAAAACTTTGGATATGGTCCAAAAAGTTTTCAATTTGCATGGAATGTCCAAAATCAATGTTTTTTTGGGTTTTAGTCCAAAAAAACTTAAAAAGACGGTTATGCCGTTTTGATTTCTTTTTTCCTTTTTCTATAAGTATTTTAATGCTATTTTGATTTTTTTTTTAAAAAAGAATTTTCCATCCCCACCCTACCATACTCTCTCTCTCTCTCTCTCTCTCTCTCTCTCTCTCTCTCTCTCTCTCATTTTACTAGTGACTCCATTGATTTCTCATGAACACCAATACACACCGAAATATCTCTCTCAAAAGAAAACCCACAAAATTCAATCTACAATCGATTTATGAATGTCTGTATGTGTAGGTTTCCTTCTTGAAAGAAACACACTTATATGAATACGAAATCTAGAACACCAACAAAACCCAGAAAATAAACACAAAATCAGTTGTTCTTCAAAATTGATTTTGGAACACGAAATCGTTCAATCACCAAAATTAGATTACAAATACCATAGAGATTAGATTATAGTTTTTCTAAGAATGAGAGATTAAACCTAGAAAACACAAAGTGGGTTCAATCGAAGAGTTTGAAGAAGAATCGATGTGTCGATGCCTTGCATATCTTGAGGAAGAACTTAAGTGTCGATGCCCTTGGCGGGAAGTGGCGGCAGGATGACGATTACATCCAGTTAAGCTCTGATTCAAGTGAACTGGCTCCAAAGGTTGTTGGGGAAGAACAAATTGAGTATTCTCCCCAAAATATTGTGACTTCTAGGTGGAGATTGTTTCTCATCGCTCCTTCATCTCCTTTGGCCATGGATCTGCCCTTACCCCTCTTGTACCGTTGCTCTACCTTTCCTTTTCCTCAACTCACACCAGTGACACAAGTAGATGAACTGAAAATCTGAAACCACTAAATTAGGGTTCCTTCGCTCCAAATCAATCAAGTAATTCATGATTGGGTTTGAAAACACAATTCATGCCAGAGATTTCAGAAAAGGAAAAACATGAATCAATATGAACCTATAAATTTCTCTATGCGTTGATGGGTTGTACCAAATTACCCTTGTCCTAATTTGCTTCAGATTATGTATACAACATTGAAGGAGGAGAGTTTTATTTCTTGAGTAATCAGTTGGGTTGTGGGTTCGATGATGGTGGTGGAATTTATTTCTTCACCAAAGCATGAACACTGTAGGAAAGAAGTATTTAGGACCAGTCCCCACTTATATGGAGAGAGAGAGAGAGAGAGAGGACTGGGGGATCATTAATTTTTTTTAAATTAAAATAATATTTTACAAAGTAGGAAAAATATAAAAAGGAAATCAAAAGGGCATAACCGTCTTTCTAAGTTTATTTTGGACCAAAAACCCAGAAAAATCTTGATTTTGGACCTTCCATGCAAGTTGAAAACTTTTTGAATACCACAGGGACCAAATTTGCAGTTTTGTCAATTGAAAATTTATTAATTTTTTAAGAATTAAAATGAATGTGTATATTCTCTTTCTTAGTTGGCAATCCATACAACTCTCCATAGGTTTAATCCATTGGAGATGGCCTTATTATTACTAACGTATGACCGCACGTGTTGCCAAGAATCATCTATATAGCTGAAATGTTTACAAATATATGTTTTTTTAAATATAAATATAATGTTTTTAAATTTGACATAATAATTTGTATACAATCTTGATATAATATATTGATTATTTTGAATTATATGATAATATATATATATATACATCTATTAAAAGTGCATAATCTCAATCTTTTGAATGACCTCTACCTGCGAGTTACTCATGAACAAAATTAAATATAATATATGGTTTAATGTTATTTATAGTTGTTATTGTTAATTAATTTTTTATAATTTATTTGCTTAACGTTTTAATTTTTATCATTGTAATTATTTAAAACATCAAACATTTTTTTTTGTTTTAAAGGTAACAATATAATCATTTATATAGAGTTATTTTTAACTGTTGTTATTGTAAGTTATTTTAAGCTCCTTATTTGAAAATTTTTAACGATAATAAAAATATATTTATGAAATATTTTAGTTACATTGATATTACAATTTAGTTTATGCATTAAGCACTACAATTATCACTTTTAACTATTCACAAAATATTTTTTAGGTTTTTTAAGAGGAACAGAAATTTATATTGAAGTTGACCCTGTAATGTTATATGTAAATTAACAATTGAAGTGTTTTGTTCAAACTGTTCAAAAGTTGCAGCTTTAAACTGATAATGATTTATATACAACATATTAAATCTAATAAATTAAGTATAATATGTTAAAAGTTAAAGACATAACTTTAGAAGTAGAAATAAAAATATTATTTTAATAAAAAAAATCGTTTATTTATATTATGATTACACTTTATGTTTGATAGTTATTTAACCTTATTCACCAACTTATAATTATTATTAGAAAGACACTACAATTTATCAATTTTAACTATTTACAAAATATTCTTTGGGTTGTTTAAACTGAACTAAAATTTATATTTAAGTTGATCCTGTAAGGTTATACTTAAATTAACAATTTAAGTATTTTATACAAATTTTTCAAAAGCTGTAGCTTTAAAATGATAATGGTTTACATACAACAACATATTAGACCTAATAAATTATGTATAATATGTTAAAATTTAAAAACATAACTTTGTAAGTAGAAGAAAATATATTCTTTTAATATTGAAATTTAGTTTATATATGATTACACTTTAAGTTTGATATTTATTTAACCTTATTAACCAACTTATAATCATTATTAGAAAGAAATTGAAAAGTCATGAGAGTTTCAAATGAATGTGGTAAAAAGAAAAATGAATGGGAGTTTCAAATGAATGTGGTGAAAGGAAAAATGTTCCTTTTATAAGTATACTAGGCGAATGCCTGCACGTTGCGCAGAAACACCTATATAGGTGAAGTCTTTACAAATACATGTTTTTTCCTAAATATAACAATAATGTTGTTGTTAAATTTGATATAATAATCCGTATACTAAATTGATATAATATATTGATTATTTTGATTATATGATAATATATTCATCTATTATAACTGCATAATCACAATCGTTTGAATGACTTCTACCTGCGAGTTACATATGAATAAAATTAAATATAATATATGGTTTAGTGTTATTATAGTTGTTATTTATGTTAATTAATTTTTTAAAATTTATTTGCTTAATGTTTTAATTTCTATCATTATAATTATTTAAAACATCAAACATTGTTTTTTTTTATTTTAAAGGTAATAATATAATCATTTATATAGAGTTATTTTTAACTATTGTTATTGTAAGTTATTTTAAGTTACTTATTTGAAAACTTTTAACGATTATAAAAATATTTTGATGAAATATTTTAGTTAAATTGAGATTACAATTTAGTTTTTGCATTTATCACTATAATTTATCACTTTTAACTATTTATAAAATATTTTTTGGTTTTTTAAGTGGAACTGAAATTTATATTTAAGTTGACATTGTAATGTTATATTTAAGTTAACAATTTAAGTATTTTGTCAATTGATCAAAAGTTGTAGATTTAAACCGATAATGGTTTACATATAACAACATATTAAATCTAATAAATTAAGTATAATATGTTAAAAGTTAAAGACATAACTTTATAAGTAGAAGTAAAAATTTTATCTTAAAATCGAAATTTAGTTTATTTATGATTATACTTTAGGTTTGATATTTATTTAACCTTATTAACCGACTTATAATCATTTTTAGAAAGACACTATAATTTATCACTTTTAACTATTTACAAAATATTCTTTGGGTTGTTTAAGTTAAACTAAAATTTATATTTAAGTTGACTTTGTAATGTTATATTTAAATTAATAATTTAAGTATTTTATACAAATTGTTCCAAAATTGTATCTTTAAAACGATAATGGTTTACATCCAACAATATATTAATACTAATAAATTAAGTATTATATGTTAAAAGTTAAAAAACATAACTTTATATGTAAAAGTAAAAATATTATTTTAATATTGAAATTTAGCTTATGAATGATTACACTTTAGGTTTATATTTATTTAAACTAATTAACGAAATTATAATTATTATTAGAAAGAAATTGAAAAGTTATGGGAGTTTCAAATGAATGTGGTGAAAGGAAAAACGAATGAGAGTTTCAAACGAATGTGATGAAAGGAAAAATGCTTCCTTTATAAGTATATAATGATAATGAAATGATGATAATGATAATTTTTTTTTACTTAAATATGATTTATAAAGGTATTTGGGATTGTTTTTCAAAACATTTATTGGGTTTTTTGAAAATTTAAGTTTAAAAAAATATTTGAAAAACTTCAAAATAGACTTTAAAATATTTTTTTATTAGTTTAATTTCTTTTTTTTTTTGATTTTTTTTTTAGTTTTTTTAATCATAATAATTTTAAAAAGAAATTTAAGTTAATTACCTTTGCCACCACAAAAAAGAAATTTTAAGAAATTTTGATTATAATAACTTTAAAAATAAATTTTACTATGATCCGCTGCTATGTCTTTTTCGGTAGTGCATGTTTTAAGCTTTGATGTTGTTAGATTGTGCATGGGTTATATAAGGCAACAAATAGAGGAACTCATCAGGTGGTATGATACAACGGTGCAAGGTGATAAAGGCAACGAATGGAGGAAATGATCGGGGTGTTTGGGTTAGACCTTCTGGAGATTCGAACAGTGGTGGTTGTAGCGAAACATGGTCAGGTTGATGTCAAATATGGAGGATTCTGGTGGATTTAAAAGAAGTTATCACAAGTGATTACCGACGACATTAGGTGGAATAGGTTGGTAGTATTTCCGTCGGACCTCCAATGAAGGTAATTGGCGGTGGTTAAAGAAGGCAACAAATGGAGGAATTGATCAGGTGGTAGGATACATCGGTGCAATGTGATAAAGGCAACGAATATAGAAAGTAACCAAGGGTGTTTGGATTAGACCTTCTGGTGATTCGAATAGTGGTGGTTGTAGCAAAAAATGGTCAGCTTGGTGGAAAATATGGAGGATTCTGGTGGATTGAAAAGTGGTTGTCGCAGGTGACTACCGGCGACATTGGGTGGAACAAGTTGGTAGTATTTCCATCAGACCTCTGATGAAGGTGATTGGCGGTAATCCTAACATTTTTTTATGATGGAATGCAACGCTTTTTCGTATTTCGATGAATTTATGGTGGAACCAATCAAATAACAAAGAATTAATATTATACATTAAGAATAAACTAATAAACCAATAGAATAATATTTGTTATATAAAGAAAATAATAAATTTAATAATCTAATAAATGTTATGTATATAAAAATATTAATTAAAATATAATGATCAAATAAAACAATTAAAAAAAATAATATCTAATAATTCAATAAAATTTAAAAGAAGAACTAATGTATAATAATTCAATAAAATTAAAAAAGAAAAAAAAAGAAAAAAAAGAATAGTAGAAATACTCATTATAGTTTGGTAAAAAGAGACAACCGTAGAAATATACTTTGAGGGTAAGAGTGTCATTTTAAAAAAAAATTAACAGTTTAAATTAAGGAAACAGTGACCAAAATCACAACTAAAACATCAAATAATGATCTTTTCTTTGCAAGTAAAGGTTTTTTTTGGACCTTACCCTCTTACCCAAATAAATCGACAAATTGTCTATTTTTATTATATAGACATATTTTTTGTAATTTTTACATTTCTTGCTTTTACAAAATGACCATTTATGTAATGTTGTCTATTTCTTGCAAAAGATAAAGACACGAAACCATTTTTATAATTTTATATAAGGACAACTTTTATAATTTTCCAAATTAATTACACATGAACTATTTTCGTAATTATTTAATTAGAGTGTTAAGTAGTATTATATCATGAATACATTATGAAAGAGTATTCACCATTTGAAAATTGTTATTTGTAAAAGAACAAAATTATATATTTGGTCATTGTGGTTTGCAACAAGGACCATTGCAGGTACTTTTTGTGGATTTTTAGGTGTTATTTGTTTTTTCAAAATGAAAATGTCTGAAGTTTGCGGACCACCTTTGCAACCCTCTGTGGTAGAAAAGGGAGACCAAACGACTGCAGCATGTAATAAAAAATATGTTTGTTTTTTAATCTCTGCAGACTACTGCAATAAGTTAAAGTACCGTGTGAAGAGGTCTAAAGTAGAGGGTCCAGTGTTGCACCACGCAGCGCACGCACAACAATTTTTAAGTCAGAAGTCTTCTGGAAAACAAACAGCTGCAAAAGGTCAAGTGCTGCGCGACGCAGCAATAAGTGGCCAGAAATAAAATTTTAGAAAAAAAACAAACGACATCTTAGGCATTACGGATCATTTTACATTTCAAATTAATAAAGAGGTCATTTTAACAAACACAATTAAAGTTTGGTGTTAAATATATGTGAAATAACCAAAATACCCTCTATCCAACAGATATAATGAAATATTTTTCTCAACCACAAAACTATTATTTAATTGTCTTAATTTGTTGTATTTCCATTTTCCTTTTTTTTCTTTAGTCTTTTTTATTTTTTCCTTTTATTAATAGTATTTGGTTTATTCTTTATTATTATTATTATTATTTAATATTTTTTTATATTTTGTTCTCTCATATTGTACTTTATTTGTTTATATTTCTAATTATTTAGATTTTTTGTGATGGTTTTTTTTATTGTTTAATGCTTTTTTTACATTTTATCTTCTTATATTTTTTGACGTTTTGTTTAAATAATTTGTTCTAGTTTTTTTTTACGTTTTTTGTCTATATTTTTTTTAATTTCATGGTCAATGTAATCATAATTCATAACATAATCCAGCCACAAAAGTTATGATCTTTTTGACGGGTTTTGAGCATAACAACATATCATATGTATGCATGCAACCCTAATTGTTTGGATATAAGTTTTCTCTAATTGAACATGCAAACAATGAACACAATACAAGAATCCCTAGGAGGTATCTACATATTTTCGAAAATCACAGAAAAACAAAGTTAAAATTCACACCTTTATTGTTATATTGTAATAACAATGATTCCTTGATCATCTTGAGCTTTGAGAGCAAGTGCCACACCTCTAATGGCTCATAAACACACCAAGCAAGAGAATGATTATGAGAGGAGGAGAGGGGACATAATTTGCGGTTTCTTCTTCTTAGAAATCATGACCAAAATTTAGAGGGTGAAATACCCTTTATATGGTGCACCAATCATACCATGGATAAGCCTTATCTGAATAAAATATTAATATTTCAAACTTGGTAATTATCCACCTCCTTAATTATCCATATAAGATATAACAATCTAGAAATTCTAGAATTATCTTATATATATATATATATATATATATATATATATATATATATATATATATATATATATATATATATATATATATATATATTCGTCCACCACCTTGTAGGAAGGTTCTAGACCCTTTTGCTCAACTATTGAACAATTGTACTTTAGTCCCTGCACTTTTATTTAATTCCTTTAATCCCAAAATTAATTCCAAATTAATTTCCGATTAAATATTAATTAAATAATATGATTTCTAATCAATATGTTATTTTCATAATACATTAATAAATCATTTATATCAATTAATTATTCCAAATAATAAATTCATCATCTCTCTCTCAATGATTCATCTTGTCTAGTGGCTAGTGTGAAGACAACCCAAAAGGACTATGCTACTATCCATTTAAGTACATACCAATTATAGTTATGGACTTAGACACCTAATCTAACAGTCTCCTACTTGGATAAGTCTAATAACTATAGCTGCAAGTACGAATTCAAAATTGACTAGCAAATTGTAGCTCTCAAAGCCATTGTCGAACTCTGACCTAGTTAGTTACGCGTCCTTAGATAAGTGATCAAATATTCCTCCATTCTACAAGATATCGTATAGACATGAGACATGGATTATAATCATTTTCTTTGTCCAAGATTTGTTTCCCGATTTCTGATTTATGACGAATGATATCATACTACTAATTGAACACATGAATTCAGTCCAGGCTTGGCCAGAGCTTTAGATGTCATCATCAAATCATCGAGGGGCCCTCAAATATCGTTTTTCTCGTTATGGCATAAGGAACGGATAAACTTCGACTCATATGCTTACACTATTTACTCATAAAATCACGCACAACAATATGTTTTATAACATCAAGTTATTGATGCATTTACGTATTATCAATGCACAAATGACTCGTAAACAACAACTCATATATCTCCGTTTCAAGAATATAAGATATTATTGTCTCAAAATTACTCGCGATAAAATCCATGAAGTAATTCTTTAAGTGTAGGTTAATCCAATACTTAAATCCCCATTTCAAAAGTACTCTTGAATACTGCAACAAACCATTGTTATGTCTAACCCCTTAGACAATCTACAGTCTGATTCATGACAGTCTTAATTCGCTACTTACTTCCAAAAGTACGATCGATTGTGGATGTTTGAATAATCCAATTATTCGGGAAGTAAAACATGCTAAGTGAAACACAATAATAACCTAACTGTGGTCTGAAAACTAAAACTATTGAAAATAAATAAAACACTTATTATTTAATCACCATATTAATTAGACTTTATTAATTGTATAATGTTTCGATTAATCAACTAAACACTTGAATTAAACATCAGTCATGACATGTTATGAACATGTATACTATGTCTCTCTATGGTCCTTTGTGAACAGATCAATTGCACATAATTCTAATGATGCTCATTTCACAATTCCAAATCCTTATTACAAGTGTAAGAATTTCAAATTCTTGTCACCACTAAATGTGTTAGAGTCTAACCTTACATGTAATATCCTTTTGTGATGACGTGGTGTCAAAGTCACCAAGACTTAGCCAACGACGTCACAAAATGCTCTATCGAAACTTTGTTACTGAAAACAATTCCATTCTAATGAAGTATCAAATTCAAGGTAACTCCTTGAACACCTTCCTTGCATCAAGGTTCCCTACTCACATGTAGACTCAATAACCAACTCCTACTATGAAAAAATTTCCATATTCGCATATGACTATCAATTCTGAACATTTTGGACTAGATAAATCTTTTTTTCTTTTACCAAAAAGTTAAAGTTTATATTTTATAAACTTGGGTTATAAAATATAAAACTATAGCCTTTCTTTTCTCTTGCAAAATCCGAAACTTGGGTTAGAGATAAGAGGTATGGCCTTTTGACTTATTTAATGTAAAGTAATTAGAAGCATGGGGAACCATCTATCTAATTGGTGCATGGATGCTTAATGGTTATAGACCCATAAGTATTGTGTATACTATATACATGAGAGTGAGGCTTTCATGTTTTAGGTATTAACCATACTAAATATCGTAACTTGTATGTGTGTGTGTTTCTCTCTAGTTTTTGTTGAAGATTTGAAGATCACACTCTTGCTTATGCTCTCTTTATGTTCTTATTTCGAAAAGAACATAAAGCTTAAGAGTCTAAAGAATTTTATACAAAAGAACTAGCATTCTACATCAAGTTGAGTCATTGTTGGTGTCTATAAAGTTCATCATTCTTCATCAACTTCCAAGCCTCGTAAGAGGACCCAAAGAACTACAAAGGTTGTTATCTCTTCATTTCATCTTGTTTTGGTGTTTTAATCTTTCTACAACTTGCAAGATGACCATAGTGACATCCCCAATTTCACGGCCAGAAAAGACCGGTTTAATTTATGCTTTTAAAATAATTTCAGAGTAATAATTTGATTAAAAGTGTTGCGGAATTTGTTCCCAGAAAAACATAATAAATATGTTATCAAATCATTTCCGAAGAAATGTATTTTATTCACTTAAACCATTGGGATGTCATTGTCAATACAAAAACATAAGCATAAACAAAACTTACATTCATTTACACTAGTGATCTACTTCTCTTTTAATCTCTGAGTGTAAAGAAACTTCGTATCGATACCTGTGATACAATTAAACCGAGTGGGTCGGGCTTGGGAGCCTGGTGAGCATATAGGGTTTTCAACCCACAATAAATAATAAACTTATTAAGTTCTCAATCAACAATAAATTTATTAAATCCATCAACCAAAATAACCCTAATTACCCATTCCCATTATCCTCACTTTACGTCCCTAAAACAACTATCATAAGGGACCTAGCCTAAGGATTATCACTAGGGGTGACAAAATTGCTTTGGGGGTTCCTCAGCAAGTTATGTCAAATAAAACAAACATCGAGGCGACAACATTGCTTTCCCTCAGCAAGTTATCTCAAACAAGACATCCTAACATAAAACAACCAACAAGGTGACAACATTGCTTTCCTTCAGCAATTTATGTCAAATAGGCACGAATTCACATCGTCGCCATGTGCTAGTCCATAGCTCTTATTCATCGACGGTATTTCCCATGGATGTTCACCCCCCCCCCCCCCCCCCGGCAATACATGTCAATGGGTTTTCCATACAGCTGATGAACATACTTAAGGGGTTTCCGCAGCCTTACATGCCCTAAAGGCACTCATGAGGGGAATAGAGTACAACGAATGAAACACTTAATCCATTAGCAGCTACAGGTTACGAGCCTGCTAGTGTTCCACAGACCGTCAAAACAGTCCATGGTTGTCATCCTTACTCAACTGAATGATGGGGGTCAACTTTGGGTAAGGGTTTTCTCATATTGCACCACTCACGCCAACATTTGGGTAAAAGCTTTTCCCATATTTCACCACTCACTTTCAACTCATGATCTATATCACTGACCATCTCATCTATCCAATTCACTTTTCATCACACACCCACTATTTAACTCATGATCTATATCACTAACTCAGGAAGCTCTTCCGATCACTTCATAAAAGAACAAAGACTCCAAAGCTCTTCCAAATAAAAGTAAAGGAAATACTGATAAAGTAATCTCGTACGCTCCCGTACCCCGACACGTAATAGTGTCAAAAGGAAGAACTAATGGATGAACACATAGTTCAAAAATACCTAATGAACATATAGTTCAAACATACGTACCGATTACAAGTCTAATAACGTTCCACTGGGCTATCTAAAATAGTCTGTGGCCGTTGTCTATACTCTGATAGATGACTGGATCATCTTAAACATCGATACCTCTCATCACTTTTATTTCATCACACATCATCTAATTCATCTACCCATGTTTTACCCAACATATTTGTAGATATATATATATATATATATATATATATATATATATATATATACATACAGTTTAAAACTTGTATAAAACATCAATTCAACAGTTACCTCAAAGAAACAATCAATATATTTACACATAGCACGTATTTTAAGGTAAATACTTCGTATCTATGTGTAAGGTGAAAGTGACTATACACTCACCTGATTTAATGAAAATCAGGCAGGAATTCGTTTCCTAAAATGATCGTTTCTAATAAAACCGGGAGTTTTATTGCGAAACCGGGCTCTGCGAGTGTCGGGCTTCGAAACCGAAAAAATAAATTTTCCGGGCTTCTCGGGCACTTCGTGGCGTATTCCGGGGGTTATAATCGATACCGGGGCTTTGGGAATGTTAAGATGAAGAAAATATGAAGAAAGGGGCTAAAAGTGGCAATTTCCCCGTTATAGCCGAGAAGGCTCGCATGACCCTTCTATTTATAGGGGGTCCGAAGGTCGGTTCAGGAGGGGAGTCATTAGGCGAGGGCAGGTGGCATCAGGAGCGAAGGCCACACGGCAGCAGCTGGGCGAGGGTGCGCATGTGCTCGCACATGGTCTGCGCGTGCGAAGCCTCGCTGTCGCCTCCTGATTGGACCGCGACCTAGGGTCCGAAGTAGGGGGTTTGTGGCACTCTCGCAAAGGCTCAGACACGTGAAAGAGAACACGCGTCGAACAGGCATTGGACTGCTTCGGATGACTCAGCAGCTCGGATGACTCAGCCATTTTTTCGAACACGTGGCATGCTCTAAGCGAAGGTGACGTGGCAAAAACGTGACTATGCGAATTTTCTCGATTCTTGTGCAAAAACTTCTAAAATCCATAACTTTCGCATACGACCTCCGTTTTTGACGTTCTTTATATGCACGTGTAGGTAAAATTACGCTCTACAACTTTCATTTAGACTTTGTCGGCTAATTTTGACTTTAATTTTATATTATTATTTTTAACAGAACGGGACAAGAAATCCATTAAAAATTCATAACTTCTTCATCTGACGTCTGTTTTCGTCAGACTTTTTACCGTTGAGCTACTAATGACGAGACCTTCGATTCTCGTTTAGGTCGTGTCGGCTAAAAATCAATCGATCTAAAATTCGAGTTTTTAGCTGTCTACTGCTAAACTGAAACTTCGAAAAATCATAACTTCCTCATACGAAGTCAGATTTTGGCGTTCTTTTTATCGAACTTCTCAGTTTAACGAACACTACGAGTTTCGTTTAGATCACTAAGGCTAAAAAGTAGTTTATCAAAAACTCACTTTTTACGACATTCAGCACCGAACTGGTTTTGTCGTGAAACTTCGACAAGTCATAACTTCTTCATTATAACTCGGATTTCAGCATACTTTATATATCCATAAGCCTTGTCACGCCCACTACAAGCTTCTTAATAGATATCGGCTTTATCTAAAATTTAATTTTTGACGCTAATTTCTATTCTTAATTAATTAAACCCTAATAATTAAGCATAAAACACATAATTCACATAATATTCACATAATTCCTTTTCATTTCTTCTAAATGAGTTACAAAGGTTAACCTAGACCATTATGTCAATATTAATGCCTAGCCTAGAAACACGAGCGTTACAACTCTCTCCCCCTTAGAATGATTCTGTCCCCGGAATCACACATCAGCAAACAAATATGGGTAGCGACTCATCATGTCACTCTCCGTTTCCCAGGTGAGATTTGGTCCATCCGTATGTTTCCAATGCACAAGCACTAAATTGACCACTTTGTGTCACGACTTCTTAGTCTTTCGGTCAACGATTTCCTCAGGCTCTTCAATCAACCTCTTGATTTCATCCAACCTTAATTTAGAAATGGGAATTATGTCGGGCACATCTCCCGTAAATTTTCTCAAATAACACACATATAAGGTATTACGAATACCCTCCAGTTCTTATGGTAATTCTAGCTTGTAAGCTTGATTCCCGATCCTATGAAGAACTTTAAATGGTCCAATAAATCTTGGACTCAACTTCCCCTTCTACCAAATCTTATAAGTCCCTTCCACGGTGAGACTTTAAGTAAAACCGAATCTCCAACTTTGAATGATATCGGTTATCTTTTCTTGTCAGCATAGCTCTCTTGATCAGCTAACATCCTTTCCCTAATCACTTTCAACTTTTCAACAGTTTGATGGACTATTTCAAGTCCCATAAACTGCTTTTCCTAGCTTCCAGTCAACATGACAGCATTCAACACTTTTCCCCATACAAAGCGTGATAAGGTGCCATCTAGATGTTCGATTGGAAACTGTCATTATAGGAAAATTCTACTAGAGGTAAGTGTTTACCCCAGTTACCTTGGAATTCCAGGGTACATGCTTTCAACATATCCTCCAATGTTTGAATTGTTCATTCGTTCTTACCATCGGTTTGTGGATGGTAAGCTGTATTCAAACACGACTTGGTACCCAATTCCGCTTATAGACTCCTCCTAAAACCTTGAGGTAAAACGGCTGTCACAATCGGATACAATCGTTAACGAAACACTGTGAAGCCTTACAATTTCCTTCACGTAAGAATTCACAAGTTTATCCATAGACCATTTCTCGTTGGCTGCTATGAAATGCATACTCTTAGTGAAGCGATCAATGACCGCACAAATCATGTCGTGACCGTTCCTTGTTCTGGGCAGTTTAGTCACAAAATCCATGTGATATCTTCCCATTTACCCATGGGTACAAGTAAAGGATCTAAACTCCCATATGGTTTCTGATGTTGTGCCTTAACCCTAGCACAAGTTACACACTCAGCCACATACTTAGCAACATCGAGCTTCATCGTCGGCCACTAGTAATAGGGTTTTAGATCCATATACATTTTCGTACTGCCGGGAAGAATCGAGTACATGGTCTTGTGAGCTTCTTCCATCAGAACATCTCTTTCTCCTCCCATCTTAGGTACCCAAATCCTACCTTTGAATACGTTCAGTCTTTGACCGTTTGTATCAAACACCAACGTTTTATCCCAAACGTTCCTCCTTTCGGTCATTTTTCTCTAAAGCTTCCTCCTGAGCTTTCTTTTATACTTCCCATTTGTAGAGACAACTTCAATTCTCAACGCTCTTGGCCTCTTCCTTTCAAGATTCACCTTTCGACTAAGAGCATTAGCAACAACATTTGCTTTACCAGGGTGGTAAAGTATCTCACAGTCGTAGTCCTTGAGTAACTCTAGTCAGCGCTGTTACCTCATGTTCAATTCTTTCTAATTAAAGAGATATTGAAGACTCTTATAATCAATGAAAAGTTTTCATTTAGTACCATAAAGATAGTGCCTCCCTATCTTTAAGGCAAATACTACCACTGCCAACTCCCGATCATGGGTGGGGTAGCTCTTTTCATGCTCCTTCAATTGCCTCAATGCATACACTATCACTTCATCCCTTTGGGTCAGAATACAACCTAACCCAACTTCTTTAACAACGAACGCGATACTTCTATTGATCGCTTTGATCATCCTTTACTTCGATTTGACTTAAGTCAAATACTACATCAAACTTGGTTCTCTGAACCACGTAACAAACTCATCATAGTCGGACTCAATTTGATATGACCACTAGGGTCGGAATAACAATCATCTTCTTAGTCATTACCGAAACGATGGTAACGACAAACTAGAATAAGACGGAATCAATTACGAGTTCCTTGGTAACCTTGTGACTTTCCCTGATCTAAGTGTGAGTCATGTGCTTCCAGTAGTATAGATCTCTACTACTATCCACACTTACTCATACTCGTCCCAAGTACTGTCTCGCAGTCCCCAAATCCTAAAATCACAAAACAATTTAACACATACGAATGTGTCCAATTAATCATAGAATTTTCCTAGACTCTACTAGGACTTCTTCCATGCATATCTTCAGTCATCAATTCTACTTCAACTTAGTTGGTGATGGAAATTTCAGACGATGGAACAACTTCAAGAATTACACCAACCATTCCATCGTACTTCAGACGTACCGTACCTCTCCAAACGTTCTGTTATTTTATTAGATATATTCTAAAGGAAAGATACCACTCTTACAATATCTTCCGATAGGTATCATTCACTATCATAAGCTTTTCATTTCCTCCATCCACTCAATTCTCTACCAGTCTTTACCATAACGTTTTGTACACCCAAGCAGACGTTCGGTGTACCGAGCGAGAATTTAAGATAAGAAAGCTTTAATTACGATAAACGTATAAATCTCCTTATCACTTCGAAACATTTCCATGTTAGTTCTAATATCGTAATCGTACGCTTAGAATCCTACACACATAAGGTTTCTAGATCCGGTCGGCAACAGACCATAGATCCGAACAAATAATGGAATATATGGAAAACATATAGCATTTAGCACATAAAAGCATTTTAGGCATCATTCCTAAAATGAACTAGTGCTCATGTCTAAATTATGGTAGACACTCATTTCACAATCATCACTTAGCATTTTAAGTTTAAGTCTAGAAATCCTACAAATTTCTAGTTCGCTTAAACTAATGCTCTGATACCAACTGTGACATCCCTAATTTCACGGCCAGAAAAGACCGGTTTAATTTATGCTTTTAAAATAATTTCAGAGTAATCATTTGCTTAAAAGTGTTGCAGAATTTGTTCCCAGGAAAACATAATAAATATGTTATCAAATCATTTCCGAAGAAACGTATTTTATTCACTTAAACCATTGGGATGTCATTGTCAATACAAAAACATAAGCATAAACAAAACTTACATTCATTTACACTAGTGATCTACTTCTCTTTTAAGCTCTCAGTGTAAAGCAACTTCGTATCGATACCAGTGATACACTTAAACCGAGTGGGTCAGGCTTGGGAGCCTGGTGAGCATATAGGGTTTTCAACCCACAATAAAAAAAATAAACTTATTAAGTTCTCTATCAACAATAAATTTATTAATTCCATCAACCAAAATAACCCTAATTACTTATTCCCATTATCCTCACTTTACGTCCCTAAAACAACTATCATAAGGTACCTAGCCTAAGGATTATCACTAGGGGTGACAACATTGCTTTGGGGCTTCCTCAGCAAGTTATGTCAAATAAAACAAACATCGGGGTGACAACATTGCTTTCCCTCAGCAAGTTATGTCAAACAAGACATCCTAACATAAAACAACCAACAAGGTGACAACATTGCTTTCCTTCAGCAATTTATGTCAAATAGGCACGAATTCACATCGTCGCCATGTGCTAGTCCATAGCTCCTATTCATCGACGGTATTTCCCATGGATGTTCACCCCCCCCCCCCCCCCGGCAATACATGTCAATGGGTTTTCCATACAGCTGATGAACATACTTAAGGGGTTTCCCCAGCCTTACATGCCCTAAAGGCACTCATGAGGGGAATAGAGTACAGCGAATGAACACTTAAGTCCATTACCACCTACAAATTACGAGCCTGCTAGTGTTCCACAGACCGTCAAAACAGTCCATGGTTGTCATCCTTACTCTGCTGAATGACAGGGGTCAACTTTGGGTAAGGGCTTTTCTCATATTGCACCACTCACGCCAACATTTGGGTAAAAGCTTTTCCCATATTTCATCACTCACTTTAAACTCATGATCTATATCACTGATCATCTCATCTATCCAACTCACTTTTCATCACACACCCACTATTTAACTCATGATCTATATCACTTACTCAGGAAGCTCGTTCGATCACTTCATAAAAGAACAAAGACTCCAAAGCTCTTCCCGATAAAAGTATAGGGAAAAATACTGATAAAGTAATCGCGTACGCTCCCGTACCCGACACGTAATAGTGTCAAAAGGAAGAACTAACGGATGAAAACATAGTTCAAAAATACCTAATGAACATATAATTCAAACATACGTACCGATTACAAGTCTACTAACGTTCCACTAGGCTATCTAAAATAGTCTGTGGCTGTTGTCTATACTCTGCTAGATGACTGAATCATCTTAAACATTGATACCTCTCATCACTTTTATTTCATCACACATCATCTAATTCATCTACCCATGTTTTACCCAACATATTTGTAGATAAAAATATATATACAGTTTAAAACTTATATAAAACATCAATTCAACAGTTACCTCAAATAAACAATCAATATATTTACACATAACACGTATTTTAAGGTAAATACTTTGTATCTATGTGTAAGGTGAAAGTGACTATACACTCACCTGATTTAATGATAATCGGGCAGCAATTCGTTTCCTAAAACGATCGTTTCTAATAAAACCAGGAGTTTTATTGAGAAACCGGGCTCTGCGAGTGTCGGGCTTCGAAACCGAAAATTTACGTTTTTTGTCTATATTTTTTTTAATTTCATGGTCAATGTAATCATAATTCATAACATAATCCAGCCACAAAAGTTATGATCTTTTTGACGGGTTTTGAGCATAACTACATATCATATGTATGCATGCAACCCTAATTGTTTGGATATAAGTTTTCTCTAATTGAACATGCAAACAATGAACACAATACAAGAATCCCTAGGAGGTATCTACATATTTTCGAAAATCACAGAAAAACAAAGTTAAAATTCACACCTTTATTGTTATATTGTAATAACAATGATTCCTTGATCATCTTGAGCTTTGAGAGCAAGTGTCACACCTCTAATGGCTCATAAACACACCAAGCAAGATAATGATTATGAGAGGAGGAGAGGGGACATAATTTGCGGTTTCTTCTTCTTAGAAATCATGACCAAAATTTAGAGGGTGAAATACCCTTTATATGGTGCACCAATCATACCATGGATAAGCCTTATCTGAATAAAATATTAATATTTCAAACTTGGTAATTATCCACCTCCTTAATTATCCATATAAGATATAACAATCTAGAAATTCTAGAATTATCTTATATATATATATTCGTCCACCACCTTGTAGGAAGGTTCTAGACCCTTTTGCTCAACTATTGAACAATTGTACTTTAGTCCCTGCACTTTTATTTAATTCCTTTAATCCCAAAATTAATTCCAAATTAATTTCCGATTAAATATTAATTAAATAATATGATTTCTAATCAATATGTTATTTTCATAATACATTAATAAATCATTTATATCAATTAATTATTCCAAATAATAAATTCATCATCTCTCTCTCAATGATTCATCTTGTCTAGTGGCTAGTGTGAAGACAACCCAAAAGGACTATGCTACTATCCATTTAAGTACATACCAATTATAGTTATGGACTTAGACACCTAATCTAACAGTCTCCTACTTGGATAAGTCTAATAACTATAGCTGCAAGTACGAATTCAAAATTGACTAGCAAATTGTAGCTCTCAAAGCCATTGTCGAACTCTGACCTAGTTAGTTACGCGTCCTTAGATAAGTGATCAAATATTCCTCCATTCTACAAGATATCGTATAGACATGAGACATGGATTATAATCATTTTCTTTGTCCAAGATTTGTTTCCCGATTTCTGATTTATGACGAATGATATCATACTACTAATTGAACACATGAATTCAGTCCAGGCTTGGCCAGAGCTTTAGATGTCATCATCAAATCATCGAGGGGCCCTCAAATATCGTTTTTCTCGTTATGGCATAAGGAACGGATAAACTTCGACTCATATGCTTACACTATTTACTCATAAAATCACGCACAACAATATGTTTTATAACATCAAGTTATTGATGCATTTACGTATTATCAATGCACAAATGACTCGTAAACAACAACTCATATATCTCCGTTTCAAGAATATAAGATATTATTGTCTCAAAATTACTCGCGATAAAATCCATGAAGTAATTCTTTAAGTGTAGGTTAATCCAATACTTAAATCCCCATTTCAAAAGTACTCTTGAATACTGCAACAAACCATTGTTATGTCTAACCCCTTAGACAATCTACAGTCTGATTCATGACAGTCTTAATTCGCTACTTACTTCCAAAAGTACGATCGATTGTGGATGTTTGAATAATCCAATTATTCGGGAAGTAAAACATGCTAAGTGAAACACAATAATAACCTAACTGTGGTCTGAAAACTAAAACTATTGAAAATAAATAAAACACTTATTATTTAATCACCATATTAATTAGACTTTATTAATTGTATAATGTTTCGATTAATCAACTAAACACTTGAATTAAACATCAGTCATGACATGTTATGAACATGTATACTATGTCTCTCTATGGTCCTTTGTGAACAGATCAATTGCACATAATTCTAATGATGCTCATTTCACAATTCCAAATCCTTATTACAAGTGTAAGAATTTCAAATTCTTGTCACCACTAAATGTGTTAGAGTCTAACCTTACATGTAATATCCTTTTGTGATGACGTGGTGTCAAAGTCACCAAGACTTAGCCAACGACGTCACAAAATGCTCTATCGAAACTTTGTTACTGAAAACAATTCCATTCTAATGAAGTATCAAATTCAAGGTAACTCCTTGAACACCTTCCTTGCATCAAGGTTCCCTACTCACATGTAGACTCAATAACCAACTCCTACTATGAAAAAATTTCCATATTCGCATATGACTATCAATTCTGAACATTTTGGACTAGATAAATCTTTTTTTCTTTTACCAAAAAGTTAAAGTTTATATTTTATAAACTTGGGTTATAAAATATAAAACTATAGCCTTTCTTTTCTCTTGCAAAATCCGAAACTTGGGTTAGAGATAAGAGGTATGGCCTTTTGACTTATTTAATGTAAAGTAATTAGAAGCATGGGGAACCATCTATCTAATTGGTGCATGGATGCTTAATGGTTATAGACCCATAAGTATTGTGTATACTATATACATGAGAGTGAGGCTTTCATGTTTTAGGTATTAACCATACTAAATATCGTAACTTGTATGTGTGTGTGTTTCTCTCTAGTTTTTGTTGAAGATTTGAAGATCACACTCTTGCTTATGCTCTCTTTATGTTCTTATTTCGAAAAGAACATAAAGCTTAAGAGTCTAAAGAATTTTATACAAAAGAACTAGCATTCTACATCAAGTTGAGTCATTGTTGGTGTCTATAAAGTTCATCATTCTTCATCAACTTCCAAGCCTCGTAAGAGGACCCAAAGAACTACAAAGGTTGTTATCTCTTCATTTCATCTTGTTTTGGTGTTTTAATCTTTCTACAACTTGCAAGATGACCATAGTGACATCCCCAATTTCACGGCCAGAAAAGACCGGTTTAATTTATGCTTTTAAAATAATTTCAGAGTAATAATTTGATTAAAAGTGTTGCGGAATTTGTTCCCAGAAAAACATAATAAATATGTTATCAAATCATTTCCGAAGAAATGTATTTTATTCACTTAAACCATTGGGATGTCATTGTCAATACAAAAACATAAGCATAAACAAAACTTACATTCATTTACACTAGTGATCTACTTCTCTTTTAATCTCTGAGTGTAAAGAAACTTCGTATCGATACCTGTGATACAATTAAACCGAGTGGGTCGGGCTTGGGAGCCTGGTGAGCATATAGGGTTTTCAACCCACAATAAATAATAAACTTATTAAGTTCTCAATCAACAATAAATTTATTAAATCCATCAACCAAAATAACCCTAATTACCCATTCCCATTATCCTCACTTTACGTCCCTAAAACAACTATCATAAGGGACCTAGCCTAAGGATTATCACTAAGGGTGACAAAATTGCTTTGGGGGTTCCTCAGCAAGTTATGTCAAATAAAACAAACATCGAGGCGACAACATTGCTTTCCCTCAGCAAGTTATCTCAAACAAGACATCCTAACATAAAACAACCAACAAGGTGACAACATTGCTTTCCTTCAGCAATTTATGTCAAATAGGCACGAATTCACATCGTCGCCATGTGCTAGTCCATAGCTCTTATTCATCGACGGTATTTCCCATGGATGTTCACCCCCCCCCCCCCCGGCAATACATGTCAATGGGTTTTCCATACAGCTGATGAACATACTTAAGGGGTTTCCGCAGCCTTACATGCCCTAAAGGCACTCATGAGGGGAATAGAGTACAACGAATGAAACACTTAATCCATTAGCAGCTACAGGTTACGAGCCTGCTAGTGTTCCACAGACCGTCAAAACAGTCCATGGTTGTCATCCTTACTCAACTGAATGATGGGGGTCAACTTTGGGTAAGGGTTTTCTCATATTGCACCACTCACGCCAACATTTGGGTAAAAGCTTTTCCCATATTTCACCACTCACTTTCAACTCATGATCTATATCACTGACCATCTCATCTATCCAATTCACTTTTCATCACACACCCACTATTTAACTCATGATCTATATCACTAACTCAGGAAGCTCTTCCGATCACTTCATAAAAGAACAAAGACTCCAAAGCTCTTCCAAATAAAAGTAAAGGAAATACTGATAAAGTAATCTCGTACGCTCCCGTACCCCGACACGTAATAGTGTCAAAAGGAAGAACTAATGGATGAACACATAGTTCAAAAATACCTAATGAACATATAGTTCAAACATACGTACCGATTACAAGTCTAATAACGTTCCACTGGGCTATCTAAAATAGTCTGTGGCCGTTGTCTATACTCTGATAGATGACTGGATCATCTTAAACATCGATACCTCTCATCACTTTTATTTCATCACACATCATCTAATTCATCTACCCATGTTTTACCCAACATATTTGTAGATATATATATATATATATATATATATATATATATACATACAGTTTAAAACTTGTATAAAACATCAATTCAACAGTTACCTCAAAGAAACAATCAATATATTTACACATAGCACGTATTTTAAGGTAAATACTTCGTATCTATGTGTAAGGTGAAAGTGACTATACACTCACCTGATTTAATGAAAATCAGGCAGGAATTCGTTTCCTAAAATGATCGTTTCTAATAAAACCGGGAGTTTTATTGCGAAACCGGGCTCTGCGAGTGTCGGGCTTCGAAACCGAAAAAATAAATTTTCCGGGCTTCTCGGGCACTTCGTGGCGTATTCCGGGGGTTATAATCGATACCGGGGCTTTGGGAATGTTAAGATGAAGAAAATATGAAGAAAGGGGCTAAAAGTGGCAATTTCCCCGTTATAGCCGAGAAGGCTCGCATGACCCTTCTATTTATAGGGGGTCCGAAGGTCGGTTCAGGAGGGGAGTCATTAGGCGAGGGCAGGTGGCATCAGGAGCGAAGGCCACACGGCAGCAGCTGGGCGAGGGTGCGCATGTGCTCGCACATGGTCTGCGCGTGCGAAGCCTCGCTGTCGCCTCCTGATTGGACCGCGACCTAGGGTCCGAAGTAGGGGGTTTGTGGCACTCTCGCAAAGGCTCAGACACGTGAAAGAGAACACGCGTCGAACAAGCATTGGACTGCTTCGGATGACTCAGCCATTTTTTCGAACACGTGGCATGCTCTAAGCGAAGGTGACGTGGCAAAAACGTGACTATGCGAATTTTCTCGATTCTTGTGCAAAAACTTCTAAAATCCATAACTTTCGCATACGACCTCCGTTTTTGACGTTCTTTATATGCACGTGTAGGTAAAATTACGCTCTACAACTTTCATTTAGACTTTGTCGGCTAATTTTGACTTTAATTTTATATTATTATTTTTAACAGAACGGGACAAGAAATCCATTAAAAATTCATAACTTCTTCATCTGACGTCTGTTTTCGTCAGACTTTTTACCGTTGAGCTACTAATGACGAGACCTTCGATTCTCGTTTAGGTCGTGTCGGCTAAAAATCAATCGATCTAAAATTCGAGTTTTTAGCTGTCTACTGCTAAACTGAAACTTCGAAAAATCATAACTTCCTCATACGAAGTCAGATTTTGGCGTTCTTTTTATCGAACTTCTCAGTTTAACGAACACTACGAGTTTCGTTTAGATCACTAAGGCTAAAAAGTAGTTTATCAAAAACTCACTTTTTACGACATTCAGCACCGAACTGGTTTTGTCGTGAAACTTCGACAAGTCATAACTTCTTCATTATAACTCGGATTTCAGCATACTTTATATATCCATAAGCCTTGTCACGCCCACTACAAGCTTCTTAATAGATATCGGCTTTATCTAAAATTTAATTTTTGACGCTAATTTCTATTCTTAATTAATTAAACCCTAATAATTAAGCATAAAACACATAATTCACATAATATTCACATAATTCCTTTTCATTTCTTCTAAATGAGTTACAAAGGTTAACCTAGACCATTATGTCAATATTAATGCCTAGCCTAGAAACACGAGCGTTACAACTCTCTCCCCCTTAGAATGATTCTGTCCCCGGAATCACACATCAGCAAACAAATATGGGTAGCGACTCATCATGTCACTCTCCGTTTCCCAGGTGAGATTTGGTCCATCCGTATGTTTCCAATGCACAAGCACTAAATTGACCACTTTGTGTCACGACTTCTTAGTCTTTCGGTCAACGATTTCCTCAGGCTCTTCAATCAACCTCTTGATTTCATCCAACCTTAATTTAGAAATGGGAATTATGTCGGGCACATCTCCCGTAAATTTTCTCAAATAACACACATATAAGGTATTACGAATACCCTCCAGTTCTTATGGTAATTCTAGCTTGTAAGCTTGATTCCCGATCCTATGAAGAACTTTAAATGGTCCAATAAATCTTGGACTCAACTTCCCCTTCTACCAAATCTTATAAGTCCCTTCCACGGTGAGACTTTAAGTAAAACCGAATCTCCAACTTTGAATGATATCGGTTATCTTTTCTTGTCAGCATAGCTCTCTTGATCAGCTAACATCCTTTCCCTAATCACTTTCAACTTTTCAACAGTTTGATGGACTATTTCAAGTCCCATAAACTGCTTTTCCTAGCTTCCAGTCAACATGACAGCATTCAACACTTTTCCCCATACAAAGCGTGATAAGGTGCCATCTAGATGTTCGATTGGAAACTGTCATTATAGGAAAATTCTACTAGAGGTAAGTGTTTACCCCAGTTACCTTGGAATTCCAGGGTACATGCTTTCAACATATCCTCCAATGTTTGAATTGTTCATTCGTTCTTACCATCGGTTTGTGGATGGTAAGCTGTATTCAAACACGACTTGGTACCCAATTCCGCTTATAGACTCCTCCTAAAACCTTGAGGTAAAACGGCTGTCACAATCGGATACAATCGTTAACGAAACACTGTGAAGCCTTACAATTTCCTTCACGTAAGAATTCACAAGTTTATCCATAGACCATTTCTCGTTGGCTGCTATGAAATGCATACTCTTAGTGAAGCGATCAATGACCGCACAAATCATGTCGTGACCGTTCCTTGTTCTGGGCAGTTTAGTCACAAAATCCATGTGATATCTTCCCATTTACCCATGGGTACAAGTAAAGGATCTAAACTCCCATATGGTTTCTGATGTTGTGCCTTAACCCTAGCACAAGTTACACACTCAGCCACATACTTAGCAACATCGAGCTTCATCGTCGGCCACTAGTAATAGGGTTTTAGATCCATATACATTTTCGTACTGCCGGGAAGAATCGAGTACATGGTCTTGTGAGCTTCTTCCATCAGAACATCTCTTTCTCCTCCCATCTTAGGTACCCAAATCCTACCTTTGAATACGTTCAGTCTTTGACCGTTTGTATCAAACACCAACGTTTTATCCCAAACGTTCCTCCTTTCGGTCATTTTTCTCTAAAGCTTCCTCCTGAGCTTTCTTTTATACTTCCCATTTGTAGAGACAACTTCAATTCTCAACGCTCTTGGCCTCTTCCTTTCAAGATTCACCTTTCGACTAAGAGCATTAGCAACAACATTTGCTTTACCAGGGTGGTAAAGTATCTCACAGTCGTAGTCCTTGAGTAACTCTAGTCAGCGCTGTTACCTCATGTTCAATTCTTTCTAATTAAAGAGATATTGAAGACTCTTATAATCAATGAAAAGTTTTCATTTAGTACCATAAAGATAGTGCCTCCCTATCTTTAAGGCAAATACTACCACTGCCAACTCCCGATCATGGGTGGGGTAGCTCTTTTCATGCTCCTTCAATTGCCTCAATGCATACACTATCACTTCATCCCTTTGGGTCAGAATACAACCTAACCCAACTTCTTTAACAACGAACGCGATACTTCTATTGATCGCTTTGATCATCCTTTACTTCGATTTGACTTAAGTCAAATACTACATCAAACTTGGTTCTCTGAACCACGTAACAAACTCATCATAGTCGGACTCAATTTGATATGACCACTAGGGTCGGAATAACAATCATCTTCTTAGTCATTACCGAAACGATGGTAACGACAAACTAGAATAAGACGGAATCAATTACGAGTTCCTTGGTAACCTTGTGACTTTCCCTGATCTAAGTGTGAGTCATGTGCTTCCAGTAGTATAGATCTCTACTACTATCCACACTTACTCATACTCGTCCCAAGTACTGTCTCGCAGTCCCCAAATCCTAAAATCACAAAACAATTTAACACATACGAATGTGTCCAATTAATCATAGAATTTTCCTAGACTCTACTAGGACTTCTTCCATGCATATCTTCAGTCATCAATTCTACTTCAACTTAGTTGGTGATGGAAATTTCAGACGATGGAACAACTTCAAGAATTACACCAACCATTCCATCGTACTTCAGACGTACCGTACCTCTCCAAACGTTCTGTTATTTTATTAGATATATTCTAAAGGAAAGATACCACTCTTACAATATCTTCCGATAGGTATCATTCACTATCATAAGCTTTTCATTTCCTCCATCCACTCAATTCTCTACCAGTCTTTACCATAACGTTTTGTACACCCAAGCAGACGTTCGGTGTACCGAGCGAGAATTTAAGATAAGAAAGCTTTAATTACGATAAACGTATAAATCTCCTTATCACTTCGAAACATTTCCATGTTAGTTCTAATATCGTAATCGTACGCTTAGAATCCTACACACATAAGGTTTCTAGATCCGGTCGGCAACAGACCATAGATCCGAACAAATAATGGAATATATGGAAAACATATAGCATTTAGCACATAAAAGCATTTTAGGCATCATTCCTAAAATGAACTAGTGCTCATGTCTAAATTATGGTAGACACTCATTTCACAATCATCACTTAGCATTTTAAGTTTAAGTCTAGAAATCCTACAAATTTCTAGTTCGCTTAAACTAATGCTCTGATACCAACTGTGACATCCCTAATTTCACGGCCAGAAAAGACCGGTTTAATTTATGCTTTTAAAATAATTTCAGAGTAATCATTTGCTTAAAAGTGTTGCAGAATTTGTTCCCAGGAAAACATAATAAATATGTTATCAAATCATTTCCGAAGAAACGTATTTTATTCACTTAAACCATTGGGATGTCATTGTCAATACAAAAACATAAGCATAAACAAAACTTACATTCATTTACACTAGTGATCTACTTCTCTTTTAAGCTCTCAGTGTAAAGCAACTTCGTATCGATACCAGTGATACACTTAAACCGAGTGGGTCAGGCTTGGGAGCCTGGTGAGCATATAGGGTTTTCAACCCACAATAAAAAAAATAAACTTATTAAGTTCTCTATCAACAATAAATTTATTAATTCCATCAACCAAAATAACCCTAATTACTTATTCCCATTATCCTCACTTTACGTCCCTAAAACAACTATCATAAGGTACCTAGCCTAAGGATTATCACTAGGGGTGACAACATTGCTTTGGGGCTTCCTCAGCAAGTTATGTCAAATAAAACAAACATCGGGGTGACAACATTGCTTTCCCTCAGCAAGTTATGTCAAACAAGACATCCTAACATAAAACAACCAACAAGGTGACAACATTGCTTTCCTTCAGCAATTTATGTCAAATAGGCACGAATTCACATCGTCGCCATGTGCTAGTCCATAGCTCTTATTCATCGACGGTATTTCCCATGGATGTTCACCCCCCCCCCCCCCGGCAATACATGTCAATGGGTTTTCCATACAGCTGATGAACATACTTAAGGGGTTTCCCCAGCCTTACATGCCCTAAAGGCACTCATGAGGGGAATAGAGTACAGCGAATGAACACTTAAGTCCATTACCACCTACAAATTACGAGCCTGCTAGTGTTCCACAGACCGTCAAAACAGTCCATGGTTGTCATCCTTACTCTGCTGAATGACAGGGGTCAACTTTGGGTAAGGGCTTTTCTCATATTGCACCACTCACGCCAACATTTGGGTAAAAGCTTTTCCCATATTTCATCACTCACTTTAAACTCATGATCTATATCACTGATCATCTCATCTATCCAACTCACTTTTCATCACACACCCACTATTTAACTCATGATCTATATCACTTACTCAGGAAGCTCGTTCGATCACTTCATAAAAGAACAAAGACTCCAAAGCTCTTCCCGATAAAAGTATAGGGAAAAATACTGATAAAGTAATCGCGTACGCTCCCGTACCCGACACGTAATAGTGTCAAAAGGAAGAACTAACGGATGAAAACATAGTTCAAAAATACCTAATGAACATATAATTCAAACATACGTACCGATTACAAGTCTACTAACGTTCCACTAGGCTATCTAAAATAGTCTGTGGCCGTTGTCTATACTCTGCTAGATGACTGAATCATCTTAAACATTGATACCTCTCATCACTTTTATTTCATCACACATCATCTAATTCATCTACCCATGTTTTACCCAACATATTTGTAGATAAAAATATATATACAGTTTAAAACTTATATAAAACATCAATTCAACAGTTACCTCAAATAAACAATCAATATATTTACACATAACACGTATTTTAAGGTAAATACTTTGTATCTATGTGTAAGGTGAAAGTGACTATACACTCACCTGATTTAATGATAATCGGGCAGCAATTCGTTTCCTAAAACGATCGTTTCTAATAAAACCAGGAGTTTTATTGAGAAACCGGGCTCTGCGAGTGTCGGGCTTCGAAACCGAAAATTTACGTTTTTTGTCTATATTTTTTTTAATTTCATGGTCAATGTAATCATAATTCATAACATAATCCAGCCACAAAAGTTATGATCTTTTTGACGGGTTTTGAGCATAACTACATATCATATGTATGCATGCAACCCTAATTGTTTGGATATAAGTTTTCTCTAATTGAACATGCAAACAATGAACACAATACAAGAATCCCTAGGAGGTATCTACATATTTTCGAAAATCACAGAAAAACAAAGTTAAAATTCACACCTTTATTGTTATATTGTAATAACAATGATTCCTTGATCATCTTGAGCTTTGAGAGCAAGTGTCACACCTCTAATGGCTCATAAACACACCAAGCAAGATAATGATTATGAGAGGAGGAGAGGGGACATAATTTGCGGTTTCTTCTTCTTAGAAATCATGACCAAAATTTAGAGGGTGAAATACCCTTTATATGGTGCACCAATCATACCATGGATAAGCCTTATCTGAATAAAATATTAATATTTCAAACTTGGTAATTATCCACCTCCTTAATTATCCATATAAGATATAACAATCTAGAAATTCTAGAATTATCTTATATATATATATTCGTCCACCACCTTGTAGGAAGGTTCTAGACCCTTTTGCTCAACTATTGAACAATTGTACTTTAGTCCCTGCACTTTTATTTAATTCCTTTAATCCCAAAATTAATTCCAAATTAATTTCCGATTAAATATTAATTAAATAATATGATTTCTAATCAATATGTTATTTTCATAATACATTAATAAATCATTTATATCAATTAATTATTCCAAATAATAAATTCATCATCTCTCTCTCAATGATTCATCTTGTCTAGTGGCTAGTGTGAAGACAACCCAAAAGGACTATGCTACTATCCATTTAAGTACATACCAATTATAGTTATGGACTTAGACACCTAATCTAACAGTCTCCTACTTGGATAAGTCTAATAACTATAGCTGCAAGTACGAATTCAAAATTGACTAGCAAATTGTAGCTCTCAAAGCCATTGTCGAACTCTGACCTAGTTAGTTACGCGTCCTTAGATAAGTGATCAAATATTCCTCCATTCTACAAGATATCGTATAGACATGAGACATGGATTATAATCATTTTCTTTGTCCAAGATTTGTTTCCCGATTTCTGATTTATGACGAATGATATCATACTACTAATTGAACACATGAATTCAGTCCAGGCTTGGCCAGAGCTTTAGATGTCATCATCAAATCATCGAGGGGCCCTCAAATATCGTTTTTCTCGTTATGGCATAAGGAACGGATAAACTTCGACTCATATGCTTACACTATTTACTCATAAAATCACGCACAACAATATGTTTTATAACATCAAGTTATTGATGCATTTACGTATTATCAATGCACAAATGACTCGTAAACAACAACTCATATATCTCCGTTTCAAGAATATAAGATATTATTGTCTCAAAATTACTCGCGATAAAATCCATGAAGTAATTCTTTAAGTGTAGGTTAATCCAATACTTAAATCCCCATTTCAAAAGTACTCTTGAATACTGCAACAAACCATTGTTATGTCTAACCCCTTAGACAATCTACAGTCTGATTCATGACAGTCTTAATTCGCTACTTACTTCCAAAAGTACGATCGATTGTGGATGTTTGAATAATCCAATTATTCGGGAAGTAAAACATGCTAAGTGAAACACAATAATAACCTAACTGTGGTCTGAAAACTAAAACTATTGAAAATAAATAAAACACTTATTATTTAATCACCATATTAATTAGACTTTATTAATTGTATAATGTTTCGATTAATCAACTAAACACTTGAATTAAACATCAGTCATGACATGTTATGAACATGTATACTATGTCTCTCTATGGTCCTTTGTGAACAGATCAATTGCACATAATTCTAATGATGCTCATTTCACAATTCCAAATCCTTATTACAAGTGTAAGAATTTCAAATTCTTGTCACCACTAAATGTGTTAGAGTCTAACCTTACATGTAATATCCTTTTGTGATGACGTGGTGTCAAAGTCACCAAGACTTAGCCAACGACGTCACAAAATGCTCTATCGAAACTTTGTTACTGAAAACAATTCCATTCTAATGAAGTATCAAATTCAAGGTAACTCCTTGAACACCTTCCTTGCATCAAGGTTCCCTACTCACATGTAGACTCAATAACCAACTCCTACTATGAAAAAATTTCCATATTCTCATATGACTATCAATTCTGAACATTTTGGACTAGATAAATCTTTTTTTCTTTTACCAAAAAGTTAAAGTTTATATTTTATAAACTTGGGTTATAAAATATAAAACTATAGCCTTTCTTTTCTCTTGCAAAATCCGAAACTTGGGTTAGAGATAAGAGGTATGGCCTTTTGACTTATTTAATGTAAAGTAATTAGAAGCATGGGGAACCATCTATCTAATTGGTGCATGGATGCTTAATGGTTATAGACCCATAAGTATTGTGTATACTATATACATGAGAGTGAGGCTTTCATGTTTTAGGTATTAACCATACTAAATATCGTAACTTGTATGTGTGTGTGTTTCTCTCTAGTTTTTGTTGAAGATTTGAAGATCACACTCTTGCTTATGCTCTCTTTATGTTCTTATTTCGAAAAGAACATAAAGCTTAAGAGTCTAAAGAATTTTATACAAAAGAACTAGCATTCTACATCAAGTTGAGTCATTGTTGGTGTCTATAAAGTTCATCATTCTTCATCAACTTCCAAGCCTCGTAAGAGGACCCAAAGAACTACAAAGGTTGTTATCTCTTCATTTCATCTTGTTTTGGTGTTTTAATCTTTCTACAACTTGCAAGATGACCATAGTGACATCCCCAATTTCACGGCCAGAAAAGACCGGTTTAATTTATGCTTTTAAAATAATTTCAGAGTAATAATTTGATTAAAAGTGTTGCGGAATTTGTTCCCAGAAAAACATAATAAATATGTTATCAAATCATTTCCGAAGAAATGTATTTTATTCACTTAAACCATTGGGATGTCATTGTCAATACAAAAACATAAGCATAAACAAAACTTACATTCATTTACACTAGTGATCTACTTCTCTTTTAATCTCTGAGTGTAAAGAAACTTCGTATCGATACCTGTGATACAATTAAACCGAGTGGGTCGGGCTTGGGAGCCTGGTGAGCATATAGGGTTTTCAACCCACAATAAATAATAAACTTATTAAGTTCTCAATCAACAATAAATTTATTAAATCCATCAACCAAAATAACCCTAATTACCCATTCCCATTATCCTCACTTTACGTCCCTAAAACAACTATCATAAGGGACCTAGCCTAAGGATTATCACTAGGGGTGACAAAATTGCTTTGGGGGTTCCTCAGCAAGTTATGTCAAATAAAACAAACATCGAGGCGACAACATTGCTTTCCCTCAGCAAGTTATCTCAAACAAGACATCCTAACATAAAACAACCAACAAGGTGACAACATTGCTTTCCTTCAGCAATTTATGTCAAATAGGCACGAATTCACATCGTCGCCATGTGCTAGTCCATAGCTCTTATTCATCGACGGTATTTCCCATGGATGTTCACCCCCCCCCCCCCGGCAATACATGTCAATGGGTTTTCCATACAGCTGATGAACATACTTAAGGGGTTTCCGCAGCCTTACATGCCCTAAAGGCACTCATGAGGGGAATAGAGTACAACGAATGAAACACTTAATCCATTAGCAGCTACAGGTTACGAGCCTGCTAGTGTTCCACAGACCGTCAAAACAGTCCATGGTTGTCATCCTTACTCAACTGAATGATGGGGGTCAACTTTGGGTAAGGGTTTTCTCATATTGCACCACTCACGCCAACATTTGGGTAAAAGCTTTTCCCATATTTCACCACTCACTTTCAACTCATGATCTATATCACTGACCATCTCATCTATCCAATTCACTTTTCATCACACACCCACTATTTAACTCATGATCTATATCACTAACTCAGGAAGCTCTTCCGATCACTTCATAAAAGAACAAAGACTCCAAAGCTCTTCCAAATAAAAGTAAAGGAAATACTGATAAAGTAATCTCGTACGCTCCCGTACCCCGACACGTAATAGTGTCAAAAGGAAGAACTAATGGATGAACACATAGTTCAAAAATACCTAATGAACATATAGTTCAAACATACGTACCGATTACAAGTCTAATAACGTTCCACTGGGCTATCTAAAATAGTCTGTGGCCGTTGTCTATACTCTGATAGATGACTGGATCATCTTAAACATCGATACCTCTCATCACTTTTATTTCATCACACATCATCTAATTCATCTACCCATGTTTTACCCAACATATTTGTAGATATATATATATATATATATATATATATATATATATATATATATATACATACAGTTTAAAACTTGTATAAAACATCAATTCAACAGTTACCTCAAAGAAACAATCAATATATTTACACATAGCACGTATTTTAAGGTAAATACTTCGTATCTATGTGTAAGGTGAAAGTGACTATACACTCACCTGATTTAATGAAAATCAGGCAGGAATTCGTTTCCTAAAATGATCGTTTCTAATAAAACCGGGAGTTTTATTGCGAAACCGGGCTCTGCGAGTGTCGGGCTTCGAAACCGAAAAAATAAATTTTCCGGGCTTCTCGGGCACTTCGTGGCGTATTCCGGGGGTTATAATCGATACCGGGGCTTTGGGAATGTTAAGATGAAGAAAATATGAAGAAAGGGGCTAAAAGTGGCAATTTCCCCGTTATAGCCGAGAAGGCTCGCATGACCCTTCTATTTATAGGGGGTCCGAAGGTCGGTTCAGGAGGGGAGTCATTAGGCGAGGGCAGGTGGCATCAGGAGCGAAGGCCACACGGCAGCAGCTGGGCGAGGGTGCGCATGTGCTCGCACATGGTCTGCGCGTGCGAAGCCTCGCTGTCGCCTCCTGATTGGACCGCGACCTAGGGTCCGAAGTAGGGGGTTTGTGGCACTCTCGCAAAGGCTCAGACACGTGAAAGAGAACACGCGTCGAACAGGCATTGGACTGCTTCGGATGACTCAGCAGCTCGGATGACTCAGCCATTTTTTCGAACACGTGGCATGCTCTAAGCGAAGGTGACGTGGCAAAAACGTGACTATGCGAATTTTCTCGATTTTTGCGCAAAAACTTCTAAAATCCATAACTTTCGCATACGACCTCCGTTTTTGACGTTCTTTATATGCACATGTAGGTAAAATTACACTCTACAACTTTCATTTAGACTTTGTCGGCTAATTTTGACTTTAATTTTATATTATTATTTTCAACAGACCGGGACAAGAAATTCGTTAAAAATTCATAACATCTTCATCTGATGTCCGTTTTCGTCAGACTTTTTACTGTTGAGCTAATAATGACGAGACCTTTGATTCTCACTTAGGTCATTTCGGCTAAAAATCACTCGATCTAAAATTCGAGTTTTTAGCTGTCTACTTCTAAGCTGAAACTTCGAAAAATCATAACTTCCTCATACGAAGTCAGATTTTGGCGTTCTTTTTATCGAACTTCTCAGTTTAACGAAAACTACGAGTTTCGTTTAGATCACTAAGGCTAAAAAGTAATTTATCAAAAACTCACTTTTTACGACATTCAGCACCGAACTGGTTTTGTCGTGAAACTTCGACAGGTCATAACTTCTTCGTTATAACTCGGATTTCGGCATTTTTTATATATCCGTAATCCTTGTCACGCCCACTACAAGTTTCTTAATAGATATCGGCTTGATAAAAAATTTAATTTTTGACGCTCATTTTTATTCTTAATTAATTAAACCCTAATAATTAAGCATAAAACACATAATTCACATAATTCATTTTCATTTATTCTAAATGAATTACAAAGTTTAACCTAGACCATTATGTCAATATTAATGTCTAGCCTAGAAACACGGGCATTACAATCATTGGTGGGTATAAACTTGTTTTATGTTATTTAGATTATAAAGTCTTCTGTTGCCTAAAATCATGTTTTTGGAACTAATTTTGAGTAAAACCCCAACAAAAATGGAGGTTCTTAAACAAAATAGGACTTGGAAAGTTACTGCTTCACATTATAGGAGAAAACCCACAACGCATAGGATGTACATGGCTTATAAGATTATATATAAACCAACTAGTGAGATTGAGCGTTTTAAGGCTAGACTTGTTGCAAATGGATATAATCAGCACAAAGACCTTCACTTTGATTAAAAAAATTCACATTTTGTTCAAATTGTAACTATTAAATGTGTGTTAAGTATAAATAAAAATTTTGTTAGGTGACAACAAAACAAGTTAAGCACTCCAGACAACTGTCAAACAAACTTTGATGAACTTGCGGAATAAAACTTCTAAAAAAAACATAAATCAAGAACACAGTATTTAACGTGGTTTGGTCATGGTGACCTATATCCATAAGCGAATGAGAGAGAGGATTTTATTAAGCTTCCAAGAACAATTACAATCACACACAAAAGGTTACACCTCACTTGAGCTCTCAAAACAAAAGAAACTTTCTTGGTTAAAAACTGCTCCAAAAGATATGCTCTCAACCTCAAAATGATTGCTCTCTTGAAATTTATGTGCATCTAACAATGAAGGAGATATGAACCTATTTATAGGCAGGCATTGGAAACTTAATTATGATGAGCCAGACCTATCCATAATTATCCTATAAAGGGGATGCCCAAATTTCCAACCAATCATAGAATGTCATGTGGGCGCTTCTAGAACCTTCAACATCATGAGCATCTTCCATGAGCATCTTCCACGAGCATCATCGATGAGCATCATCAACTAATGAGCATCCTCATTGAGCACCTTCAACCTCTGAGTAACATTTGAACAATCTTAAGCTTCCTAGTGAACCTAACACCCGAGTGGCACATCAAGACCCATGATGGCACACCATGAACCTTGGCGGCACATCATGCTCCATAATGGCACATGTACATCTTGAATGACTCATCCTAGCTCCTTTGTTCATCAGCAACACTTCAACACTCATGAAGCACAACAAAGCACACATGAGTAGCACATCAAGCAACAATGTGGCACACCTTAATCATAAGTGGCGCACCTTGTGTGTAGGTTACACACCTTGTGCCAAATGTGGCACATCATGCATTTTAAAGGTGCATCATGATGCATAGCTCGTCACTGATGCTCCATTCTACTTCTTGATGCTCCATTCCACCTCCAAATGCTCCATTACAACTCCAAGTGCTCCACTTGATTCTAAGTGCTCCATCCAAGTGATCAAATTGATTCTAGGTTCTCAATGCAACTCTAATTACTATATGTTACTCTAAGCGCTCCACTTGATTCTAAGTGCTCCATCCAAGTGCTCCATGTTGGACAAGACTTCATATCCCAACATATTGAACTATAAATTATATCAAATGGATATTAATAATGAATTTCATTATGGTTCTATTAAATAAGATGTGTATGTCTCTTCCTCAAGGATATTTTAAGAAAATTGATAATAAAATTTGCAAGCTTGTTAAGTCTCTTTATAGGCTTAAACAAGCACCAAGAAAATATAATGAAAATTTAATTGGATCACTTGTAGAATATGGGTTCCAACAAAGCATAATCATTTTTCTCTTTATAATTTTAAATATGCATGTGTGTTTTTAATTTTACTTGTATATAATTATGATCTGGAACAGTGTTTGCATAAATTGAAAAGGTTAAATTGATTATGAAAACATAGTTTTTAATAAAAGATTTAGGTACCTTGAAATATTTTCTAGGTGTAGAAATAGTTGAAACATCTGATATTTGTGTTTATCGCAAAGGAAGTTTGTTTGGAGTTGTTATTTAAATATGATCTTTTATCCTCAAACCCTATTATTGCTCCTCTTGATTTGAAAGTTGTGGTTAGTAGTAAGGTGTAAGCAAAAGATTTCATGTTAATAAATGTACCAGAATATTAGAAGACTAAAGTTGTGGTTAGTAGTAAGGTGTAAGCAAAAGATTTCATGTTAATAAATGTACCAGAATATTAGAAGTTAGTCGGGAAGCTTATATATCTAACTAACACTCGTCCAAACATTTCTTTTGTTGTCTAACCACTTAGTCAATTTATGTATTTTCCACAAAAGTCTCATATTAGAACAATTATTCGTGTTTTTCGATATCTTAAGTCTTGGAACTTTGGAGTATTGATCTCTAAAAGTGACAATCTTACATTGTCATCATGGCAAGATGCCGACTAGATGTATCACTTCTAAAAGGTATATGATTGGGTATTGTCTTTTTTTTGGAAGTCTTTGATTTCATCGAAGAGTAGAAAAACGATCAATTGATTTTAGATCTTACACGGAAGCTGTATCGGGCTCTTGCAACTACAACTTGTGAAATTTTATGGGTTTTAAGTATTTTAAAAGATTTGGATTTAGAATTTAAATTGTATGTTAACATGTTTTGTGATAATGCTTCACCTATTTTAATTTTTTAATTCTTGTAATACATGAAAGAACTAAATATATTGTGAGTAGACAAAGTAATATATGAAGTTATAAAACATATTGTGAAAAATAAATATAAAAATAAAGAAAATGAAGTTGCGAAAACATATTTTTTAAACATGAAAAAACGTTGTAAAAAGTAAAATTATTAAATTGAATTATGACAAAAACAAGTAAAAATGAAGTAAAAGAATAAAATTATAAAAAGTATTTAAAAAGGAAAAAAAAATAACACGAGTAAATATAATTTTAAAAGTTTAGTGATAAGTAAGGATGAGCATATGACCCGTTGGATCCGATTGGACTGGAAAAAGAATTGGGATCGCATCTAGACTGGACCGGATATTCATATTAGTGGGCCGGTTTTTGGGCTTTGATTTTACCACTAATCGGGTTTCATGTTTGGACCGGATCGGACACGGAATACTGGGTTTAACCCGGACCGAATCAGAAAATATTTTTACCTTAATTATTTTTATTGATATCACCTAAAAGTATTTATTACTAATCTAATCCTATATTTATAACATTTCCAAGTAGAAATAAATAAATGTTAAGGATCTAAGTCATTTTTATCATCCTTTAATAATTATAAAAGTCAAATAAGAATTTTTTTTAGGTGCATATGAAGTAATGAAATATGTAATAAAAAATATATGATTAATTGATTATAATAGTACTTTATTTTTTCACCAAAATATATTGTATTTGTTTTGAAGAACACAACATAAAACTTATTACATTTATTTCATTACAATACATTAAGTGACATATAATTTTACGAGATATTGATTTAAAAAATAAAATCAGAATGATATAATGCTATTTATTACCTTTGCATTCATCTTCATTTATTTATTCTTTTAGTTGAAGTGTGCAAACAACAAAGATACGAATCATAGATGTGACGTAGTAAAATTATAATTTGAAATAGTATTCTAGAGACAAGAGCCACATGATAAACAAAACCCGAAACCGTAAACAACAAAGATGTGAAACCCAGTTTTGTGTCCGGAATAGGGCCAGACCGAAACCGTAAACAAGACCGTCAAAGTTTTATTCGGTTCAAAATCCAAAACCCGGTTTAGAACCTGAAACTGGACCTAACACACCCAAAAACGGTCTGGTTTTCAGATAAGATAATTCACAATTTTCTGTCTTCAGACCGGTTGCTCATCCCTAGTGATAAGTTATAGCCCATAAAAAGTTTGGTTATCTTAAATAACTAAAAGAAGTTGAACTTAGATAGCTCAAAAAATATGGAAATTTAGTGTTTGCTTGTTATAGTGACCACTGGCATAATTATCAAACGGTCAACTCTCTTCGTAACGTATCATACATACTTATAAAACTAACATTTTTTCTTGAATCTCATGCATTTGAACCCCTCTTTTTAACATCCTTTCACCACATTCATTTGAAACTTCTATGACTTTTCAATTTCTTTATAATAATATTATAAATAAGTTAAATAATGTTCTATAAACAAGATAGGGTGTTTTATTACAATGTCATCATCCCACATCGATGGTGAGAGTAAACAAGTGAAATTTTCCTCTTCTATAAATAGGAAAGGTTGTGAAATGTTTCAAAGGGACCAAACCATGAGAACTTCCTCATGCCTACCTTTGTAGGATTTTGAAGGTATTATTTGGTAAGATTGTTTATATTGGCAAGTATCCAGTTAACTTTTAGAATTCCAAAATTGTTTTTGAACCGAATTTTTTGAGGTTTAAACCATGTTTCAGTTAGAAAAAATTATGTAGTTAGGTATATTGAGTTGAACCGGAGCTGGATCATTTTGGACCGATAAAAGAATCATTTTCCTTTCACAACAAACATTAGAAACTCCCATGATTTTTCAAATTATTTATAATAATATTATAAATAAGTTACATAATTTTATATAAATATAAAAAAACATCTATCTAAACCTAAAATTATAATTGTTTGAAAAATCACTTTGATTCAAAAGCACGAAATATATACAAACCGGGTTTCACTAGAAAAAAAAAAATAAGTAGTTTGGTATATTTAGTTGAATCGGTCCGAGTTTGATCTATTTGGACCACAAAAGAAACACGTTCCTTTCACTACATACATTTGAAACTCCCATGATTTTTCAAATTGTTTCCAATGATATTTTAAAAAGGTTACATAATGTTACATAAATATAAAAAAAAATCTACCTAAACATAAAATTATAATTGTTTGAAAATTCGATTTGATCAAAAGCACGAAATATATACGCATATTATATTTTATAAATGAATTCTTTTTATAATGAACTTTTGAATCTTGAAAATACATATAAACAAACTTTCTATATAAAGTACCTAACTGAATTTATGATTTTAGAATTGAACAAAAACTTATTCAATAAAAACTTACTTTTTTGGATAGCAACTTACGAGATTATAAAAAAATGGAACTATTGAACAATAAAGAAAGGGTAAACAAAAGAAATGGAATGAATTACTAAATAAGTTGAATAATGTTTTATAAACAAGAAAGCGCGTTTTATTACAATGTCTTCAGCTCACATCGATGGTGAGAGTAAACAAAAGAACGTTTCCTCTTTTGTAAATAGGAAAGGTTGTGAAATGTTTCAAAGGGACCAAACCATGAGAACTTCCTTATGCGTACCTTTTTAGGATGTTGAGGGTATTCTTTGGTGAGATTGTCTTTATTGGCAACTGTCCGTTTAAGTTTTAGAATCCCAAAAATGTTTTTGAACAAGATTTTTTTAGGTTCAAACAGAGTTTCAGTTGAAAAACCGTTATGTAGTTTTGTATATTGAGTTGAATCGGTCTGAGTTTGATCAATTTGGACTGATAAATGAAGCATTTTCCTTTAAGCACATACATTTGAAACTCTCATTATTTTTCAAACTGTTTCTAATAATATTATAAATAAGTTACTTAAACATAAAATTATAATTTTTTGAAAAATAAATTTGATTAAAAAACACAAAATATATACAAATTGGGTTTCAATAGAAAAAACATTATGTAGTTTGGTATATTAAGCTGAATCGGTCCGAGTTTGATCAATTTGGACCGATAAATGAAGCATTTTCCTTTTACTACATACATTTGAAACTCCCATGATTATTCAAATTGTTTATAATAATATTACAAGTAACATAATGTTATATAAATATGAAAAAATCTACCTAAACATAAAATTATAATTGTTTGAAAAATCATTTTGATTCAAAAGCACGAAATATATACTCGATTATATTTTATAAATGAATTCATTTTATAATGACATTTTGAATCATGAAAATACATATAAACAAACTTTCTTTATTAAGTACTTAACTGAATTTATGATTTTAGGATTTAACAAAAAGTTCATTCAAAATGAACAATAAATGGAACTATTGAACAATAAATTTTTTAGATAACGTTTTATTTTTATTATTTAATATTTTATTTAACAAAATGAAATTATTGGCAAATAAAGAAATGATTTTAATTAAAATGTCTTCATCCCACATTGATCGTGAGAATAAACAAGATAATGTATTCTCCTCTATAAATATTAAATAGAAAAGGTTGTGAAATATTTCAAAGGGACTAAGCCATGAGACCTTCCTTGCATCTAACTTTGTAGGACATTGAGTGTATTCTTTAGTGAGATTGTGTCGACAAGTGACCAATTAAATTTCAGAATTTCAAAAATGATTTTGGACCGTATTTTTTAGATTTGGATCCAGTTTAATAAGGATCCGAGTGTTTTCTGGCTCAGTTAGGCAAACTCGCTTCCATTGGAGGTCGAGTTTAAGTAACATGTCGAGTATTTGGTTGTGTTAGCCAAGTTTTACAACCCTGTATCTAATACAATTTAAAGTTTTAACCTTATAAAATACGTCACTATTTTCATATGTTCTACATAATTATGTAATGAAGGACTTCATGAAGGGGTTGATATTGTCATAGAGGTCATGGATAGAAATATAACTACTGGTAATTTTGAAAAGGATGTCAGTGATGACTCTTTGGGCTACTATGGGTTGCACTTTTTTTGTAACACAGTTACACTGAAGTGCAAGGCTTGTAAAGATTGTTTACTTGGTTGAAGGCCCGGTAAGGTGGTCTAGTCATACTGAAGACTTTGTATGTATTTTATTAGAAATACGTTCATGTATTGAGTGTGATGCTGTGTTGTAGCAATCAGTAGGTTTGTCTCCTGGTATTGAGCATTCTGCTTTGTGATAATAACATGTGGAACTATACGTTATTTTTGCTTGCTGGTTTTCACCTATGGAGTGCCCTTAGGGATTGTCGGTGGTCATGTAAGAGAGCTTGAAGATTCTTGAGCAGCAATTTGTTCTATATGGAAATCGTGTATGGTAGGATTTCTGCATTGTGATGCTTGTTTGGTGTTGTGTGGGACGACGATTCGGTCCCCTCAAGGCAGTGAAATGAAGAGAGTATCTTTAGAACTCATGAGGATGGGCAAGCAGTGTAATAACGACAGGGTCAGTATGAGACCAGGAGCATTCCGTCCATGGACTGAGGACCTGGTAGGGGCATTCCATTCGTGAGATGTAGGACAAATGGTCATGATTGATCATTTAATCTCTTTGCGATACTCTCAATATTGATGCATTGATGGAGATCGGAAGACCCATTAATTAGTCAGTTTGGATAAGGAACGATCAAGAGCCGTTGGGAGTGTCAGTCGGGTATCGGAATGAATCTGTGAAAGTTTGCCCCGTATTCCTGGTTGTTCGCAAATTGTTGTTAGGGGTCGAATGAAATGTTGAAGTTCTTGATTTGATCATCTCCCTTCGTCACTTCGAAGGTTGGTAATGGCATGATAGAGAGTCAAGGGTATACTAAGGTTTTTGTGTAAAATATGGATTCAGATTGGTAAAGTTCTGCTATCGACCGGTTTGAGGATCTTTTCCGCATGATCGGTGGTGTCTTCTATCAGAAACTTGGGTGTATTCCTGGATGGCGATTTCGAGATGGCTTATAGTGGAAATTTGCGATGAAAATCGCGAGCCTATCCATGTGAGGCAGGCATCCTGGAGGACAGTGAGGTGAAAGGGGAAATCTTTTGGTTTCTGGTGTGAGTCGCGAGTTTCAGGCGGAAGGTATGATGTCATCGATGGTGAAATCCAGGACTGTTGGGTTAGAGCGTCCCTGTTTTTCAGGTTCTGTGAACCGGGTTATATCTTTCTCCTGATTGTCTATGGCAACACATTGGGTTGGAAGGGTTGAGGCGGTCCTGCTCTATGCAGTAGGCCAAGATACCCGGTGCGGGGCGACTGTAAGTCGTAGGCACGGAGACTCAGGAGGAGCAGTAGGGTTGAGGCAGTAGGCCAAGATACTGGTGCGAACCAACTGTGAGTCGTAGGCACTGAGGCTCGGGGGGAGTGTTAGGGTTTAGGCGATAGGCCAAAAAACCCTGAGAATTTCAACCCTTGTGGTTGAATTGATTCGACATGTTGGTATTCCAGCCCGAGGATTGATCGGGCCAGTCATGGGTGTTCATGATTATGAGCTAGAAGTAATGTGTATATTAGTTCAGGGGTTAATGCACACGTTGTCGATCGAAACGAGAAGGTTCATCTCCCAGTTTGTCTCCCATTGTTCATCATATCATGGGAAATTTTGTCACCATTATTAGCTTTCTCTGGAAGGATTATCGAATCTCTTTGTCTAGAAAAGAATTTTGGCAGCAGAATATGATCTGCGGTTATGTTTTCTGGTAAGAATTTTAGGTTTCTAGGGTTTTCTAGTCCGTTTAGGGAATAAAGGGAATGGAATTAACAATGGCTAGTATGGGCGGTTTTTTGGGGAGTCAGACCAAATTCAAGTTTCCGGATTACCAATTTTCAGGTGAAGAAGAGTTGATTGGCTGCATGGGATTATGGATTTGCTTTCTTCAGATTGGAAACTTTCTATTGGGTTTGGACGCCTTGGAAAGTTCATGGTATGTTCAAGGTTGTGGGTGTGTCCCTAAGGATGTCGGGCTTGCCATGGATGGCAAAGGATGATTTCGAGGACGAAATTAAATTTAAGTAGGGGAGAGTTGTAACGCCTTGTTCCGAATCGTTTTCCTAATTCGGGACTGTGGCCTGAAGATTGGTTATCATAAGGCTTAGGGCCTTTGGAAAATAGATATGTAGACCCATTTAGGAACATATAATATAATTGAGGTTATCCGGGAGTTCGGGTTGTGCCTTGGAGCCAAGCGGTATATCGGTAAAGTGGCAGTTTGAGTTCTTTATGAATTTGGATTTTCATTCTGAAGGTTTTGAGGTAAGGATAAGTTGATAGATGTGTAGAGCTTCTCGCCACCTTTTCGTGGATATAAACAACGTCAAAAACAGAGTTGAAGCAAAGAAGTTATGGCCCTTTGAAGTTGGAGTAGTTCGAATGAGTGATCGTTGACTTGTTAACCAAGCTCATTTAAGGCTTACGGCATGAGCATAAAGTGCTCATGACGTGAGGAGCGCATGATGCACCAAAACCCTAATTTCCGGGTATTTAATTTTATGAGATGACTAGGGTTGCTAATCCTCGACCTCTTTCACTCCCAAGACCTTTGGAATCCCTAATCTCACCCCCCCCCCCCCATTGAAGTCATTGGTCATTCTTGGTGTTATTCAAGAGATTTTGAAGCTTTGAAGCCCTTGGAAGAAGAAGAATATCATTGGTGGTGCATTTTTTAGCTTCTTGGTTGCTTCATCAGCTAGTTCTGGAGCATTTGGACCTTTGTAAGTCCTCAAGCTCATGCTTTTCCTTTCCTTGTTTGCTAGATCTAAGTTTCCATGCATTTATGGCTTGCAATGTTGGTTAGCATGCATGGAATCAATAAAGTTGGCAACTTTATGGATTATGATGGTATCTTAAGTCATATAAGTTCTAGATCTGGATTATGATCATGGTTTTGGACTCCAAGTTTGAGTCTTGGACCTTTTTCCTTCATTTTGTGCCCAAGTTGATATTGGGACATGTATTGGACATGCATGTCCAAAATACTTTGATTTTTATGGTCCTTTGGGTCTAGAAAGACCCTCTAGACTTTCCCATGTCAAGGCTTAATGGTCAGATTTGGATTCATAATGTGAGGGATAAGACCTCACGACGTGAGAACGTATCCAAGGAAATTTTTGGGCATAAATCACGACCTCACGACGTGAGCATAAGGTGTTTACGACGTGAGCATCTCCTGTACATGTTTTGGACTCGTTGAATGTTGGCTAGTTTGGTCTTGGACTTATCCTTTGGCTTGGGCTCATAATGGACTAAGGATTTTAAAGTAATGGACTTCTAGTTGGGCTTATCTTGTTGGGCTTGCCCTAATGGACCTTGGATGGTGATTTGGGCATTAGTGGGCCCAATGGAGTTGGGCCTTGTTTAGGCTCAATGGGCTTTGGCAAATTGTGGGCTTGGTTAGTTGGACCATTTATGGGATTAGTGCTTAGTGGTTTTTTCATGGGTAATTATTAAAGAATGGTTTGGTTGTTTGGTTCAGTTCGTGGTGAGTTGTCCTCACTATACTAACAGGGTCGAAGGCACCAATGTCGGCCCTTTTCGGATTTGTATCCGAGTTTTTTGTATGTTGATATGCTTAGTGACCTGTTAGGTCAGTATCCTGGTATGTAGGATGATGTTATATTAGTGACCTGCTAGGTCGGTATCCGGGTATCTAAGATGATGCTATGATTAGTAATATGTTAAATCGGTCTGACTGTTTTACATGCTAGCTAGCTTATGAGATTTATGTGTTGATTGTGTATGTGGGGATGGGTTGAGGTAGGGCATGCTTTGTGCAGAAGGCCAACAAACCCAGGGCATACCGGATAGACTGCAGACCCATTAGGGCATATCAGTTAGGCCGAAGGCTCGGAGAACGGTCCAGACAGGCTGAAGGCCCGAGCGGGCGGACTAGACATGCTGGAGGTTCTGAGAGTGAGGCAGTTAGACTGTAGGCCCGGTAAGGGTAGTCTAGTCTTACTGTAGACTCTATATGCATGTTGTTTGTTTGCTATGATATGGTTATGATTTGTATGGTGTTGGTATTTAGGGGGAACTCACTAATCTTCGGGCTTACAATTTTGGATTTTGTTTCAGGTACCTCGGATGATCGCGGGGAGGCGAATGCTTGATCATACACGTCCTCATATTTTATGTTTTGATTTCTGGGATACTCTAATATGAAACTATTTTGAAAACATTTTGTAATTAAATGGTATATTTGAATGGTTGAAAAAGTTCTAAATTTCCATAAATTTTTATGGATGTTACACGATCGATCCAATTACGAACCGACCAATTAGATTGGATATCTAATTACAATTGAATTGGATCGTATGCGAAGTTTCAAAATCCAATTGGATCTGATCGGTTATTGGATCATCCGGAAAATCCAATGGATAACCGAACCGATCGGTTCCAATTAGATACCCAATTTAATCCAATAAACATACAATATTACAATCCAAATCTAATTACTATCATACATACTTATAAAACTAGCATTTTTTCTTGAATCTCATGCATTTGAAACCCCCATTCTTTTTTCCTTTCACCACATTCATTTGAAACTCCCATGACTTTTCAATTTCCTTATAATAATAATTATAATTTGGTAATTAGGTTAAATAAATATCAAATCTAAATTGTATTCATATATAAACTAAATTTCAATATTAAAATAATATCTTTAATTTTACTTATAAAATTATGTTTTTTAACTTTTAACATATTATACTTAATTTATTAGTTTTAATATATTGTTGGATGTAAACCATTATCATTTTAAAGGTATAATTTTTGAATAATTTTTATAAAATACTTAAATTATTAATTAAAATATAACATTATAAGCTCAACTTAAATATAAATTTTATTTAACTTAAACAACCCAAAGATTATTTTATAAATAGTTAAAAGTGATAAATTGTAGTGTCTTTCTAATAATGATTGTAAGTTGGTTAATAAGGTTAAATAAATATCAAACCTAAAGTGTAATCATAAATAGACTAAATTTCAATTTTAAAATAATATCTTTACTTCTATTTATAAAGTTATGTCTTTAAATTTTAACATATTATACTTAATTTATTAGATTTAAAATGTTGTTGCATGTAAGCCATTATCAGTTTAAAGCTACAACTTTTGAACAGTTTTGACAAAATACTTAAATTGTTAATTTAAATATAACATTACAGTGTCAACTTAAATATAAATTTTAGTTCCACTAAAAAAATCAAATAATATTTTGTAAATAGTTAACAGTGATAAATTATAGTGATAAATGAAAAAACTAAATTGTAATATCAGTTTAACTAAAATATTTCCTAAATATATTTATATAATCGTTAAAAATTTTCAAATAAGTAGGTTAAAATAACTTATAATAACAATAGTTAAAAATAACTCTATATAAATAATTATATTGTTACCTTTAAAATCAAAAAAATAATATTTGATTTTTAAATAATTATAATGATAGAAATTAAAACATTAAACAAATAAAATTTAAAAAATTAGTTAAAAATAACAATTATAAATAATATTAAACCATATATAATATTTAATTTTATTGATGTGTAACTCGCGAGTAGAAGTCATTCAAATGATTGAGATTATGACGTTATAATAGATTTATATCTTATCATATAATTAAAAATAATCAAAATTTTATATCAAATTAATATACGAATTATTATATCAAATTTAACAACAACATTATTGTTATATTTTAAAAAATATATATTTGTAAAAACTTCAACTATATAGGTATTTCTGCGCATTACAATGTCAACTAAAATATAAATTTCAGTTCCATTTAAAAAAACTAAAGAATATTTTGTAAATAGTTAAAAATGATAAATTGTAGTGATAAAAGCAAACACTAAATTGTAATTTCAATTTAACTAAAATATTTCTTAAATATATTTTTATAATCGTTAAAAGTTTCCAAATAAGTAGCTTAAAATAATTTACAATAATAATAGTTAAAAACAACTATTTATAAATGATTATATTGTTAGCTTTAAAATAAAAAACAATGTTTGATGTTTTAAATAATTATAACGATGGAAGTTAAAACATTAAGCAAATAAATTTTAAAAAATTAATTAACAATAAAAACAACTATATATAACATCAAATCATATATTATATTTAATTTTATTCATGTGTAACTCGCGGTAAACAATTGAGATTATGAAGTTATAATAAATGTATATATTATCATATAGTTGAAAATAATCAATATATTATATCAATTTGGTATATACAAATTATTATATCAAATTTAATAACAACGTTATTGTTATATTTAAAAAATCATATATTTGTAAAGACTTCAACTATATAGGTGCGCAACGCGCGGACATTCGCCTAGTTATTATATATTCAATAAAAATTAAGTTGAAAACTTGAAGTTAATGTTACTTTGTTAGTCTTATTTAGCGTAATTATGTGCGATGTTTTTTTTAACAACTTAATGCATTAAAAAACTCTAGCAAGAAACAAGAGAATATAAAATTAAAATTACAAAGTGGTGGCATTAATTTGATTTTTTAACCAATCAACCTAAGAAAATACAATTTTTCGGTTTCTACTTTTGAACCAAATGAACGAAAACTCATTAACAGAGTTAAGAATTAATTATTTCCTAAACTTATTTCTTCCAAACACATTATCATTTCTAAAAATCCAAATGATCCAAAAAGTAGTATCCAATATCAATTCCACAATATCCTTTCTCTTAGAATTACACGTCAGCAACTTCATTTTATTAAACCAATCAAAAATATCTAATGGATAAAACCAATCCAATCCAACATCAAATTGGATCGATTCGGTTCGTATTTCTTTACTAAATTGGATTGGATCGGTTGAAAAATCCAAAATCCAATGGATGATTGGGTTGGACTATTCTATCGAAATCCATTGAATTTAAACTGATGAACACCCCTAATTTAAATATATTCAAACAAAGTGGGTCTTAGCTCATAGGAGATCCTTAAAAAGGTCAAGGTCATTGTTTTGATTCGTGCTCCATTAATTTATTCATTATGTTTTAAGGTAAGGCACTAATACATTATTTACATATGTTCAGCAATATTTGCAACAAAATCCCTGTAGCTTAGTGGTAAGAGTCAGATTTATATGTTAGATGTTAATGGTTCCAAGCCCACACCTCCAAAAACTTCGATTTTTTCAAACAAATGATATGAGTTGTTTTGGGTATGTCACGTAGCTGGCACGTTAACCGAAGCCCAACCCTCCAAAAACTCCGATTTTTTTTCAAACAAATGATATGAGTTTATGTGGGTATGCCACATCAGTCGGCACATCAACCACTTTTCCACCTTGGTTTGTCACCTAAGCAAGTAACCTCCTTGAAAAGGTGAAAAAGGGCCAAAATGCAATATTTTACTGGTTTTGAAGACATTTTTATATTAAAAAAAATTGGGGACTAAAACGTAAATTGGCCCAAAAGTTTGAGACTTTACTAAAGATTTCCCTAAACTAAACAAAATAATAAGGAGACATAATAAGAATCCATGATTTTGATTTTCAAGAATTTTAGGGTTCAAATTGATTAAAGCATAGGAACAGAAGAACATGTATAGAATAACATGAACCAGATCTTGCTAATAAACATGAAAATCTTGATAATTTGGGAGTTGATTTATCGGCTTGTAAATTGGAAACTCCTAATGGCTAAACTTGGAATGTGATTCCAACATGCAATGAGTACAAAGAGAGTAAAATGGATATAAGGGTAGATGTGGAGACGATTTCAAAATATTTTCTCTGATATCGTTCAACTCTTATTTCATAAATTCAAGAACATAAACTTCATCATTCATCAAATCACCATGGACAGAAAAAATACCGGAGAACTTTGGATGGCAAAATCGACCAAGAAGTAAATTTTTGAAAATTGAAAATTGAAACTGCTGAATGCAGATCGAGATTACAATTCAAGATTTAAAACTACCCAAAAATTAGCTTGATTATATAATCGGTATATACTACTATATTTGAATGCAGAGAAGGATAAAATCCACTTTTTGTAGTGAAATAGAAGTGGGCATGAAAAACTATTCTTTTATTATTATAAAGAGAAAAGATCTAATGTTTATAAAAATATTAAAATACGATAAGATATATTAAAATTTGTTAAAAGGTTTCTTTAAAAAATATAGTAACATTGATATATTTTTGATATTTGTTATATAAAAGATTAGGTTTCATTTGGCGGGTTAGGTTACTAATGCGTGAAAAAATTATGTTTGATTAAATGGTGTAGATATAAGAGAAAGGGGTATTTTAACATGTAATTGGGTTTAGTTTGACTGCAATATTATTATAAAATTTTAAAACTAAAAAATATATCAAATACAGAAAATAATTTATATTTGTAACTTTAGGATGATACACAATCCTGCCCCCAAATAACTCTTTTAAAATAAAATTTGAAAGATATATATTTATTTTATATCATTTTAATAATAGCAATTTGAAATATATATGACAAAGTATAAATATATTTCTAATTTAATTCTTTGTTTTTATTATTCCTTTCTATTATACATGTAAGCGCAACTTGAAGATCCCTAATAAGTGGGGGTTTGTCTAATGTAAGGAATATGGTGACGTGTAGTGTTGGTGTGGCTCCGATGATAGTGGGAGGTGAATGTGGTGACGGGGATAGATCCTGGTGGTGGTCAATCTGAAAATGATTGTAATAAGATGATGATGTCTTGGTGGTGTCGATGTTTGGTTATGAAGAATGGTGTTTATGTGGCTAGAGATAATGGATGGTAACGATGATTGAACCTTTTGGGTTTGTGATGGTTTGAATTCCCCTTGATCTCTACATGTATATACATTTTTATACACATCTGCAAAACATTGATCCCCTTATGCGGTTCTATTTAGATGGGGTTAGTGGGTTGGACCAACATTAAAAAAAATTAGAAACTATACGGACGAAAATGATACAAAATGAAAACTATGACCAAAAATGTGATATTCGCTAAACCATAGGACCATTTTTTAATTTTAGTCTAATAATTATAATAAAACATAGAGTAAGATACAATTATGGTCTTTGAGGTTTGCCAAAATCACACTTTTAGTCCTTTTATTCGGCTATTGGATCTTCGTCATGAGTGGTCTATATGCATGGTTTTGGTAGCACACTTGGTCCTTAAACCTAACCATACTAACATCGTGGCTGTTAATTAATAAAAATGACAATTTGGCCGTCGTACCAAATCAACAAAAAGCACCCTCGGTCCCCCAAATGTCCAATTTTTTTGACACAATTAATGGACTCGGACATGATTTATGGCATTTCATCAACCACCTAATAGAGAGTAAAACTCCCTAATAAAGTTTTTAGATGATAACCAATTTAAAACAATCAACTGAATGCAAAATTCAAATTTATATAAAGGGGATGTGATGTACATATAGAAAATAACCAGGAAGAAAAATATTACAATCCTTAAATTGTGGTGAGCTTCCTTGCGATATTTGATGATTTCAAAACAAAAGTGATGAATTTTCATTCCATTCTTTATGAATCGATTTGGGTATGTAGAATCGTAAAGGGGTATGTACGTGGTTTGGGGGCACCACAACCATTACCACCGCCAATCATCACCACAACACCGCCGATCACCACCGCCAATCACCACCATCGCCACCAACAACCAACACACAACTATCTCACCAATCACCATCAACCCCACCAGTAATCACCACCATCACCAACACCAATCAGCATTATCACTGTTACCAACCATCATTAGATATGTCGGAAAAACAATAAAAAGTAAGCTAAAAACAATACTAATCACAGAAGGGGTTAATAATATTTCCATGAGCGACAGGTGGATTCCGACTGGAGGCGTTGGAGTCGACAGTTGAAGCTTCTTCCAATCGGAGAGGAAGATGGAGAGACAAGGATGGTGGTGGAAGAGCAACAGTGAAATGTGAGAGAGCAGTTGTCTTCGATCGGAGGGAGGTAGTCAGCATCGACGCTGACGTTGAATCGATTTTTAGGGTTTAAGAATGAAAAGTGGGGGTATTTTTGTTATTTGTCATCTATGAAGGTGAGCACCGATGTCATGAATACCCTCTTCATGGAACACCATGACAAAAAGTCAATACTAGGATCAAAAGTGAAATTTTGGTCAAACCATAATCACCATTCAATATATTTCTAATATATTTTCTTAATGATATAATTAAACCAAATATAAAATGATAAAATTTGTTATAATTTGAATAGGTAAGAATATTTGTAGGGGTAATTAGACACTCTTACTAAAGGTATACAAAAAAGGGCAAACTTAATGGGGCCTTTTAGTTCAGTATCGGAAAAGGGGGAATTGAATCAGATATACAAATTAGACATTTATAAAAACCCCGCCATATAACCTTATCTTTGCTTCCATTCTTGTCATCGGCGGTCTTTCAAGAATTCAACTCCGAAAGTCCCACCCACAGGAACCCTAGGGCCTAGAGCTAAACCATTCAGGTTTCCTTTCAAACTTTTGATCATTATCTCAACTTCATTGTTCTTTTCGTTATTATCTGTATTGACTATAAACACCGGACCTAATTTCATCACTTTTTATATATTTGGTAGATATTATTAAACATTTACGATTTTAATCATCAAGAAAGGGGAATGTTATCCTCTTTATAGATGTCTAATTGTGTAATTGGCATATAACATGCTATATATAGCAATAATATAATGCTTTTGGAGGGATAGACACAGGTAACGTCTCTGGGAATTATGTATTGTAACATAGATATAAGATTTATGTGGTGATCACCTATAATGGGTATAATAAGGAATTTAGAACTCTAGTAGTTAGACAAAATATACTAAGATAGTATTACTGATCATGTGCATGTTTGTTGTTCATTTGTATATTTGTCTTCTAGTTCTAGCTAGATATTAGTTGTATTTTTCTTTGAAGTAACCGGTTCATATACGTTTGAAGCAAATTAAGATTCATATTTCCTTCTACTTTACAGCCTTGTGAAGTATCCAACCTTTAGGAACTATGAAAGCTCAACGCCAAAGTTTCGGATAGAATCAGCATTCTCCCTCAAGATATAATTGAAAAAATTCTGACTTTTATGCCAATCAGAGATGCATCGAGGACAAGCATTTTGTCAAAAAAATGGAGACATTGCTGGAAAGGCATGCCTAAACTTGTATTTGATGAAAGTCTCATTAATGTATCATCTGATATTGAAGAAGTCAAAACATATAAGCTTGTCATTACCATATCCCATGTTTTGTTGCTACACAGGGGTCCGATATCGGAACTCTGTATATGTATCACTGATGCATTTATTAAGAATGAGTTTGACCTGATAATACTTCATCTTTCATGGAGCAAGAATATCAAGAAATTCATTTTCAAAGTTTATCGATACGGTGAATATTACAAGTTACCGTGTTCATTCTTGTCATTGCAAGGATTAGAACACCTAGATCTCAGATGTTGTGAAATTGAGGTCCCATCAATGTTTAATGGATTTAGTATGTTGAAGAGTCTGAAATTTTATGAGGTTAACATCAATGCCACTATGCTTCAGCGATTCCTTATCAGTTGCCCACTACTTGAGGAATTTACATGGGTAAATAAAGTTCATATAACATTTTATGTACCTTCGTAAATTAAAAACCTTCTTACAAAAGGTATTTATGCAGATTGGACAGTATGTTACAGACTTTAGAGGAGAAAACAAGTTTACATTTGCTGACTTGTGTAAGTGTTTACCTTCAGTTCAAGTTGTGAACATCTCTGGGGTTTATATTGAGGTAATACATACTTAACTTGGTTCTTTTATCTCATTCAAGAATGTTTGTTTTAATCATTAATGTTCTGGGATCTGGTTATAGTACTTCTTGGCAGGTGTTATGTCACAAAAGCTCCCCACTTCACTAGTCTACTTGAGGGTACTTGTTCTTGAAGTGTGTTTTCATGAACAAGATCAGATTTCCTCCACTCTCTGTGTGATCAACAGCTCCCCGAATTTAGAGAAGATTAAATTGAAGGTAAATGAAAACTGTATGTTATCACATGCATGTGGTAATAGATATTCATAATTTTATTGACAATTTTGACATGTTTTCTGATTAGATGGTTGGTTTATATGTTGAACAAACTTTGACTGCTTTGCTTGATCCTCAAGACTATTCGGGGCTCAAGTTGGATCATCTTAAAGAACTGGAGATAACAAGTTTCCATAATTATGCTCCTGAGATGGAATTTCTGAAGCTCGTCATTGCTAAGGCACACGTGCTAGAGAAAGCACGAATCGAGCTTTGTACATTTGTTTCTGTTGATAAAGAAAATAAGATGCTTCGAGATTTGCTAAACTTGCCATTTCCACGTGCATCACCAACAGCCAGGTTCATTATCGAAAATGAGGCAAATTAAGTTTTTAGTGATGTCATTTTAATTGTTAAAAATATAAGGGTTGTTAAAGCACAATGCCTTAATTTATTGTCTATATTGAACCTGTTTAGATGTCTTTTTGGATTATTATGACAAGCGTTAAATTCCCAAATTCAATGTATCCATCTATTTTGATGCTTGACCAATAAACCCAAGTAAGGGTTATAAAATCAATGTATATGATTTCAAGACTAAAATACAGAATGTAAATACAGTCACAAAGGAAAACGCAAAATACATGTTATGCATTTACATGCATGTCTATCAAGCCCCTTCTTGTCATGCTACACAAATACAAAATATTTTTAATTTTCTTAAAAAATCAAAAACTGTATTTAGGTGTAAATTAATGCAGTCTAAACTTGAAATAATGGAACCAAAACTATAAATTAGCCATTTACATAAACCAACCAGAAACCTTTTCATTGCTATTTCAAATCCTTTGGGTCTGTTCCTGAAAAAGATCAAAAGAACACCAGAGGTAAATTTATTTGCAAATTTTCTTTTAGCATCTTATTTACCTCAAAATCAAAAACTTACATGCACTACATATGATTATAATCCCTTGCATGTCATGATTTTGACGAGTTTGATATTCAATATAATACATTTGTTGCTTCGAACAAGTAAACACAAAGTTGTTGTTTCAATTTTGATCTTAAATTTACATATATGGTATACCATAAACGCGTGTCAATTCATTGTTTTGTTGTTTCGGGCTGTGCTGGCAACTCCGCTTTTGTGTGTCTTCCAGTGTTTCATTTGTTTTATTAGAACTCTTTCATAATAAAAATGCATGTGCTTCATCCCAGACATAACCAAAACATCTAGAATAAGCAAATTCATCTATCCGAAGCCTGAAGCCAATACATGTCTTTTTGAGACGAAAACTAATCGGCTACATAAAACTTTTATTAAAGAGTAAATTACACGAATGGTCCCTATGATTTAGGGTAATTTTTACGTTTGGTCCCTAACTTATTTTTTTAACTCGGAAGGTCTCTACTGTTTGATTTTGTTACGCACTTGGTCCTTGTCTTACCTAAAAAGACTATTTTGTCATTGATTTTTTAATTTATTTAAATAAACACATTCCAACCCTACCCCGACCGCACTACAAGAAATGTTGGCATTACCGGCAATGTTTTTAACGGCGACACTGGGCAATAGCGGCGACATGTAATTGACGCATTACATGTCGCCGCTATTGCCCAGCGTCGCCACTAAAGATGTCGCCACTAATGCTCACAAATAGCGTCAAATTACCCCAGTCTGTCCGATTTGTTTCCAATCCAATGATTGTAGAGGAAAGCGAAAATGCGTTGATTTTTCCCTCCAAGGTGTCACCGCTATTGCCCTATTGTCGTCGCTAATACCTTTTCATCGCCGCTAATGTCCCTTACAGATAACCCCTTCCAGTTTCCTTTTCTGTGACATTTTTTTTGTTCTCTCGATTCTGTTGCTGCTTCTCATTTTCATCACTTGGACGAGTCGACTAGGTGGAGGACGAAGGTAAAAGCCGGTGCTAGTCCCTCCTGCCGCCACAAGACCGCCACACCTTCCCCCAAAACCTCCAAAACCGGCGACCCTTGAGCTCAATTCCGAAATTGCCCACATTCAAGGTCGAATTCCTCTTATTTTCTATTATATTTTTGTTTGGGTGCTAATTTGGACGATAAATTGTTAGTAATTTTCAATTTTTTTGAGTGATTATGTTTGTAGTTTGAGATAAGAAGTGTTTGTGCATTTTGTTGGATTGTATGCTTTTCAGATTTGTGGGAAGTGTTTATGCATTTTATGTATGTTTTTGTAATTTATGTTTATACCACATTGGCTTAAAAATGAATTTGGCATGAAATTGAAATTGGATATTGAAATTGGATGTATATATACATTTGTTTGATTTTGTATTTAGATGTATAAATTTGTATATATTTGACTTAATTGTATGAAACTGGATGAACCTGGAATATGGAAATTGGATGTATACATTTTTGCTTAATTGTATGAAATTGGAATATCAAATTGGATGTATACATTTGGCTTAATTAGGTTATTAATAGCAACTTACTTCTAGTAATGTATTGTATATGGTTTCAAAGTGCTTAATTTTGTTGGTGACTTAATGTTGGTCATTACAACTTTAGCTTTAATTAGGTTATTAATAGCAATGTACTTCTAGTAATTTTAAAATCAAATTAAATCAATTATAAAACCAACTAATTAATGTACCTTTAGAATCAAATTAAGTTACCTTTATAAGATCAAATTAAATCAATTATAAAACCAACTTAATAGCAACATACTTTTAATGACTTAATGTTGGTCATTACAACTTTAGCTTAATTAGGTTATTAATCACAACGTACTTCTAGTAATTTTAATTTAATTATAGAATAAATAAATTAATTTTAAAAATATCAATAAAAAATAATAAATTAATTGTAAAATCAAATTAAAGTAGTTTTAAAATCAAGTTAATGTTAATATTAAAATAAAATGAAATTAGTTTAAAAAATTAAACTAAATTAATAGTAACATACTTTCTCTTTGTTTCTCGGGTATATATATATATATATATATATATATATATATATATATATATATATATATATAGCTTATTGAATACTTTATCCATTTCTGATTATTTGTTCATGTGTTCCCGTGTTGGGATATTTGTTGAATCATCAACTTTATGAATACTCTTCTTGATTTTTGTTTCCCGTAAAGTAAACCTTAAACACTAAATTATGTTTTAGTTGCATAATGTCTAATGATAAAAGTTGGACTACTAATCCACATCGTCAATCTCCCAAGTTCCAGCTAGGACTCGACTCTTTTGTCGAGAGATCCATGTTACACCTAGATTGTAAAGGTGAAACCAGATGTCCGTGTGAGAAATGTGATAATCGTTACTTCATGGATCTGAAAGCAATGATACGTCATGTTCGTATATATGGTTTCAGTCAATCATACAAAACGTGGATATATCACGGTGAACATTTAATCCCATGCAGTTGTAGATGTTGTATCGCCAAGCAACGAGATGGTTGATGTTATTGACGATGTTATGTGGGAGTCTAGAGAAAATGATACAAACCTCGATGAAGGAACCTCGAATACAAGGGGTAGTGGTGTCGATGATGATTTTGAAGAGTTGTTAGAGGCAGTCGAAACCAAGATTTTATGAAATGTTTTGTAATTTGGAAGAATACTTTAGGTTGTGGTATGGATTAATATTTTGGATTGGTTGTGTATGGATTAATGTTTCTATAAAACGTTATCAGATTTTATAAATGTTATATTGTTTTTTATAAATTTAATGTAAAATTAAAAAAAAAACAAAACTGTTTTTGCAGCGACATCTGTTGTGGCGACACCTATGTATTAGCGGCGACAAGGACCCTTTAGCCAAGGCCGGTCTGGTAATTTTGAGGGCCCTGTGCTACAAGTAATAAATGGGCCCTAATATAAGAAAAATAATTAGTTTAAAAAATCATCTTAAAGGAGGTGGTTTGAACCTTGGTCTATTTATGAGGAAGCTAAAACGAGCACACCTTAAAGCCACCTGAGGTACTGGATTTTTTGTTAAGATTGTACGTTAATGTGTGTGTGTGTGTGTGTGTGTATATATATATATATATATATTATAAAGCCTTTATAATATATATATATATATATATATATATATATATACATATTATAAAGGCATCAGTTAAAAATAAAAAGAAAGGAGTTGACAGGAATCGAACTCTGGGAGTTTGGCAGGAAACAGCAAAACGCGGCTTGTAGAGCCAACTAAACTAGAAACAATATGTTAATGTTATTGCGTAACATGATATATAATATATAATAAATATATAAATTGGCTAGAATACGGGCCCCATTTTTTCCCCGGCCCTGTGCGGTTGCACACCTTGCACACCCTCAGGGTCGGGCCTGCCTTTAGCGGTGACTAGATGCGTATTAGTGACGAAGCATCACCGATGACACATTTGCAGCGACATGTCGCCGCTAAAGGTATTAACAGCGACAACCCAACCCTTTAGCGACGACACACATGTCATTTTCAGATGAAAACTAATGGGCTACATAAAACTTTTATTAAAGAGTAAATTACACGAATGGTCCTTATGGTTTAGGGTAATTTTCACGTTTGGTCTCTAACTTATTTTTTAGAAAAAACATCATAAGTGGTCCCTGTAGTTTCCCCAAATCTGAAGTTTATTCCCCGTGGTTTAGAAACTTCATAGCTGGTCCCTATGCTTCCAAAACTTTTGACGATTGGTCGTTGCTAACTCCGTAAAGTTTTGTCCGTTAACTGAAGGGTATTTTCGTAATTTCTTACCACAGGAACCATTTATGATGTTTTCTTTTATTTTTTAAAAAAATGAAATAATATACAAAGAGGGTCCCACCCTCTCTCTCTCTCTCCTCTCTCCTCCCTCTCTCTCTCTCTCTCTCTCTCTCTCTCTCTCTCTCTCTTCCCTCCTGTTTTCTTCTTCGTTTAACACTACACAAACACCCCCGATACTTGATATTGTTGTCCAAATTTCTTCTTCATTAGACTGCCAAGACTCACCCACCGGAGGTGGGTGGTCCTCCGATCGTCGGAAAATGCGAAGATGAGAGATATGAGGTTGTTGCCTCCATCCAAACCTCAAACAGATCCCTTCCCGTCGAAGCTCAACCCCTAAACACCCCATGTCGTTGCTCTCATTTTCTTCTCCTTAAATCTAAAGAAGACGAGGTCCCACGCCCCCACTCGACTTATGAATTTGTCAAGTTCTTTCTCAAACAGGTAAGGGCCAAAATCCTCCCTCCCCCTTTCGCGTTAGCCGGAAACGAACAGACAAGAGAAGGGCTATCAGAAAATCCAACAGCCCATCTTATTCTTCATCGATTTCAGTCGTCGGACCACCACTTTTGACCAATCCGTTCGATTTCCATTCCGATCAGATGAAGACGATGTCGAGGGCGAAGTGAAGGCTCGTCGGGGATCAACTATTCCCTCCTCGTGATCTGTTAAACCCCACCAGACCACCTCATTTGCTGATTTCGTTCGTACTTTACCCTCCCAATCAGACGGAAATTGAACCCACGAGGGTCGCCGGAGTTCGAAGCCTGCCATTTCTTGTGATCTCTCAACCTCACTAGAGATTCCTGATTTTTCCTTATGTTCGTTTGTTTCTTCATCGACCTAATGAAGACGACGATTACTTTCTTAATTGTTTTTACCAATTAACTCAATCCCCACCTCCTTATAAGCAACCACAAAGTTTCTTCCTTCCATTCCTATTCATCGATTCAAGAACCCAAAATTCAGAATATGTTTAGTACGTTAGGGATTATGGTGGTGTTCATACGAGAGAGAGAGAGAGAGAGAGAGAGAGAGAGGGTGGGTGGGACCCTATTTGTATATTTTTTCATTTTAAAAAAAAAATAAAAGAAAACATCATAAATGGTCCATGTGGTAGTGAAATGACGAAAATACCCTTCAGTTAACGAACAAAACTTAACGGAGTTAGCAATAAGGACCAATCGTCAACAGTTTTGAAAGCACAGGGACCAGCTATGACGTTTCTAAACCACGTGGACTAAACTTCAGATTTGGGGAAACCACAGGAACCATTTATGATGTTTTTTCTATCTTTTAACTCGTAAGGTCTCTACTGTTTGTTTTTGTTACGACTTGGTCCCTCCCATACCTAAAAAGACTATTTTGCCATTGAGTTTTTAATTTATTTAAATAAACTCACCCCCAACCCCACCCGATCCCTCACCTCACCTTACCTACCCCATTATTTTTCCCTATTTAAATGATATTATTTTTAGGTAAGACAGAGACCAAACGTGTAACAAAAACAAACAGTAAGGACCAAACGCATAACAAAAAACAAACACTAGGGACTTTCCAAGTTAAAAAAATAATTTAGAGACCAAATACGCTAATTACCTCAAACCATAGGGACCATTCATGTAATTTACTCTCCTTAAATGTTGGTTAAATGGCCCAATAACGGAAAATTGTTTACAATGTCATTTGCAACGTCATTAGGGAGCTTTTTCGAATTTAATTACAACTTTGATTTGGAACCGAAAGTTACTTTATTTGTGTAGAAATGTTTATTTTATTTTTCATAATAACTACTAGAAAGTATATATTATAAAGTATAAAAATTTACTACTTTAATTATTTATTTATATTAGAGTTAATCACATAAATTACCTTATATATTGAGTGTCTTTTTTTTCCGAATTAAACATCCACTTTATTTTTTTTTCCTGAAACAACCCTTATATTTTTTCAATTTTTCCCGATTTGGCTCTTATAATTTTTTATTTTTTTGATTTAGCCCTTACATTTTCATTTTTTTATTTGGCCCATACATTTTTCCGTTTTTGGGATTAAATATCAGCTTTAGCTTTTTTCTTCTAAAAAAACTCTTAGAGCTTTGTTATCTTGGACGATTTCTAGCATTATCATGCTAGATGCTCTCAACTTCATGATGGTTTGGAGTAAATATAAAAAAAATGGTTATGTAAATCCATTTCTTGATGGTTGGTCAAGAACATTGTAGGTACATGTAACGATATGAAAAACTTGTAGGTACATGTAACGATATGAAAAACTTCAACCTAATCAAGGGTTATCGACATTGAATTTTTTTTTTTTTTTTTTCTGTTGGTTATGAAAAATGAAGGGTGAAAGTTGTTATTAGACTAGGAAACTTTTGTGTCAGCTATGGAAATTGTCTATTTGTCAAGGTGACTTATTAATATTTGAATTCACTTTATAACTATTTATAGTGTTGATTAATGAGATTACGCACTTCTTTTGGCCAATTCTATTATTACAGAACGATCTCTGACACTTACAACCCTAGCAGCCGTTTTTTTTTCTCTTCTTCTTCAATCGATCACGACCCTTTTATCCCCTGCTTCTTTAATCGATCCACCACCCAAGTTCTAGTCTCCATGGCCTCTCTTCATCTACAGTTGACAATATAACCAATATCAAAAACTTCATCCTTGGAGATGGAAAACGGACACTACACCTCCTGACTGGAATTGTTCAAAATTCATTGACGTGCTTATGACGTTATCGACCGCATCATCCCCTTATAAATAACTTCACCAAAACCTATAGAGAAAGACAAAGGTGTAGCATCATATATAACATTATGGAATAGGCTTGATTCAATCGATCTACTATTGATGTATAAGGTTGTTGGATTTCAGAAGTGCTATAATGCCAAAATGGTACTTCCCTCCGGTGTTTCATGTTTGGCCCTGTCTGTACATAGTGGTTCAAAAGTATTGTTTAACACTTATAAAACAATATTGCTCGTAAATAGTCGCTATAAATAATAGACTAAAATCTAATGGTAATTATACAAGGCTTCATCGAAGGAGAATAGAGTTGTTAGAAGCAAAGCGTTGCCCGAGTTTAGAATCATCACTTTTACAAGTGAGTGCATAGTCCCTTTCATGAACATGATTTTAATACAGGTATTAAATATATGTTTATGTGTGAAATATTTGATATTTCCTAGGATATGTGTTAAGAGCATATCTGATAATAAATGATAATTTAGAATACAGAGTAAACCCTAAATTAACTAAGATGAATACTGGGTAGTATATTCTTATGAGTACGGGTGAGATATACGCAGAGGGTAGAGCTTTGAGATTTGTCATTGATCCAAGAGTATGAATTAGACATAGTCATTTGTCCTTAGTCTGAGACTATGAAGAGGACATAATTATTTGTCATTAATCCAGGAGCATGGATTAGACATAGTCAATTGTCCCTAGTCTGAGAGTATGGAATGAGCATAATTATTGATCTGAGAGCATGGATTAGACATACCGAATCTGGGAGTATGGATTAGGTAAAAAAAGGTTACTTTTATATCTAAGAGTATAGATTGGGTCGTTGTGAGGATTGACAGGGTGGGGTAAAATTGCTTATATGAGCTGAAATTATATATATATATATATATATATATATATATATATATATATATATATATATATATATATATATATATATATATATATATATATATATATATATAACATAACATTAGGGGATTGAAATCTCTATGTACTCACCAGGTTTCCCAACCTGACCCACTCAGTTTATTTGTATCACAAGTATCGATACGAAGCTTCATTACACTGAGAGACTAAAGGAGATGTAGATCATTATTATAATTGAATGTAAGGTCTGTTTATGCTTATGTTTTTGTATTGACGATGACATCCCAAAATTTTAATATAAACAAAATACATATATTCGGAAATGCTTTGATAATATATATTTATCATGTTTTTATAGGAACAAATTCCGCAATATTATTCTTTAAAAAGGATACTCATATTTTCAAATAAGCATAAATAAAAATTTTAAAATAACCGTGAATTTGGGGATGTCACAGTTGGTATCAGAGCATTAGTCTAAACGAAATAGGAATTTGTAGGGAAATTTCTAGACGAATGCTAAGCGATAATCGTGAGGAGTGTGTCTAATATATTTTAGGTAGTACACCTAAATAGACAAGAACTAGCTTATTTAAGGAAGATGCCTAAATTTCTCTATGTGCTAAATGATTTATGATGCTTTATGGTGTCATTATTTGATCGGATCTATGGTCTATTGCCAACCGGATCTGGAAATTTTATGTGTTCAGATTTCTAGACATTTAATTACGGTATTAGAACTGACATGTGACATTTGGAGTAATAAGGAGGATTGCAAGTCTAAACCTTCTCTCTATATATTCTCGCCCCGATACACTAAACGCATTCTTCCATGAATATAATGTCATGTGAAGACTCATAGAATTGAGTAAATGATAGTGAATGATACCTATCGGAATATATCTTAAGAGAGGTATCTTGCCTTTAGAATACGTCTAAATAGATAATACGTATGGTACGGGAGAAGTACACTTTCGATTGGCAGGAAGAATGAATTTTTGGTATAATCTATAAAGTTATCTAATGATCTGGAATTTCCACTACCAACCGAGTGGAAGTAGAATTGATGATTGAAGATACGCACAGAAGATTTCCTAGTAGAGTCTAGGGAAATTTTTTATGAGTATTTTGGACATATTCGTATGTGTTAAATTGTTTTGTGATTTTAGGAAATAAGAATTTGGGGACTCCGAGACAATACTTGAGACAAGGATGATTAGGTGTGAAAGGTAGTAGAGGCCTATACTAGCGGAAGCACAGGACTCGCACTTAGATCATGGAAAGTCACAAGGATACCAAGAAGCTAGTAATTGAATCTATTTTGTTCATGTCTGTCGTTAACATTGTTTCAGTAATGATTGATTAAGAAGATGATTGTTATTCCGACCCTAGTGGTCATATCAAATCAAGTCTGACTATGACGAGTATGTTACGTGGTTCAGAGAACCAAGATCGATGTAGCATCTAACTTAATCCAAAATATTGAAGTGAAAGATAATCGAAGCGATCAATAGAAGTATCATGATCGTTGTTAAAGAAAGAAGCTTGTAGCTAAAAGTGCTTTTTGCTATAAAGTGATTATATCACATTAGAACATAAAGGAAGGTATATTAAATTCTGGAATTTGAATCTAAAAGACCTGAGTCTAAGAAGCGCATCATACGATGAGAAGTCATTATAACATTACTCATCGGTCTGTCATGATAATCGAAGTAATGAACTTCTCTTAAGTTAAGTCTGTTTAAGAAGAAGTAGGAGTCTCCAATAAGGATTGATTTTGTAACTCGAAGGTTACGACTGAAATTCCAACATATAATAAAGAGCGGGTGCAAGATTGAGCACCGCCTACAGTCAAGAAGTCCAAGAGTTAGATACTCATTCAAATGAACATAAGAGGTACGGTTATTACCTAGGATGAAAAGATAACGTATGAAGTCATTATACAAGCCCTGTTTTGTTGATGATTTCGGGACGTAATCATCCTAAGGGGCATATAATTATAACGTCCGCATATTTAGGCTAGTCAATTTAGAGATAATAAGCGTTAAAATTGACTTTTTTATAGAATATTATTTAGAATGAATAATATGAACCAAGTTATATTATATGTCACAATGTTTCCGTACATATAAAGAATGCTGAAATCCGAGTTATAACAAAGAAGTTATGACCTGTCAAAGTTTTACGACAAAACCGGCACGACACGGAGAATCATAAAAGTGAGTTTGTGATAAATAATTTTTAGCCTTAGCAATCTACAAGAAAGTCATAGTATACGTTAAACCGAGAGCGTGCATAAAAAAGAACATTAAAATCTGACTTCGTATGAGGAAGTTATGATTTCCTGAGATTTAGCATAGCAGTGCATAGCCCGTAATTCAAAATTTAGATCAATTGATTTTTAGCTGACACAATCTAAATGAGAATTGAAGATCTCATTAATAGGAGCTCAACGATATAAAGACAGTCGAAAATGGACGTCGGATGACAAAATTATGAATTTTTAACGGACTTTAACTGTCTAAGTTTGTTAAAATATAACTTTAAAAATAAAGTCAAAATTAGCTGACGGAGTCTAAACGAAAGTTGTAAATCGCGCTACCGCTTACACATGGATATAAAGAAGGTAAAAAACGGAGTTGGTATGCGAAAGTTACGGATTTTAGAAGATAATTAGTTTTTGGAGTAATCTGAGAGTGACACGTGGCACAATCCTGACCATTACTTCCTCCCCATGCCTTGCCAGCAGATGGTTACACTTGGCACTCAACTCGATGAGTTGGAGGCTCAGAACTCGCCAAGTTGGGCCATTTCTCAACCCATAAATAAAGGCACAAATCTTTCATTCCCTTCACACCTCTCAATTCTTTCTCTCTCAAACTTCTCTCTAAACCCCTCCCAACCCTTAGTACTTCCCAAGTGCTAAGAGGCGAGTCCCGGAGCACCAGAAGGCTCCAAGAAGAAGAGCTTTCGGCTTGAAAGTTCTGTCCCCGTAGAGTCTGGTTCCTAGCCAAACCTCCTAGTAAGTGAGTAACTGTAATAGCCCGAAATCCAGGTATTCTTCTTTTGGCCTTGCATCTTGGTTAAGTTTGTGAATTAGGGTTTTCATGGTAGGCGAGTACGTTGGGCGTACAAGGCGTACGCTGCGCGTACTCGCGCGCCTCATTTTGGACGCGTTTTCCCTCAGGTACACGGGGCGTACCCAAGGTTACGCCCGACGTAATGTATTCAGACCCAAACCTTAAATTCCTTTGATGGGGCTATATAAGGAACATGTGGCTGGTCTTTTCAGCCACCATCCCTCATAGTGAAACCCTAAAAAGAGTGTACCCTCGTTCCTAGGCCATTGTGTGTGTATTCTAAGCTTGGTGGTGCCATTTCAAGGCTGCATAGAAGAAGAAGAGCTTGTTGGAGAGGCTAGAAGTGGTGCTCAAGTGTAGATCTGAACTTTGCAAGGGCTAAAGCTTCATTTCCAGGTTTAAAGTTCGGATCTTGTCACTTGGTTCATGTTGTATGCTTAAAAGGTCATTTTCTAGGGTTTAAGTCCCAAAGGTGGAGACTTTTGTGCAAATGGCCTCCATAAGCTTATATACTTCATATTCCTGATCTATTGGAGTTGTAGACTCATAAAAATGGCATCTTGGACGTGGGGATTTCACCATGCATGAGATCTAGGTCCTTGAGTTTGAATAAAAGGTTGTATTGTGATGTTGGAGCCTTTACAGTCGTGCCAAGGCTTAAAGGTCTCGACTTTATGGGTTAATACACATTAGAAGAGTCGGATCTAGAAGTGGAAGTAATGGCTTAACCGATTAAGACCAGAAATGGAGAGTGGCTGATTCTGTGGGTTACGCTGGGCGTAACTCCCAGTACGCGCAGCGTACTGGGTGGAGACCCCGATCAGGGAGGGGTTGGCGACGTACGCCCCGCGTACTCTCACGGTTTGACTTTGGTTGACTTTTAGGGTTTTGGTCAACTTGAGGACCTTAGGTCAAGGAAGGGTAAAATGGTCTTTTACCCTCTGAGGAATGATGATAAGGAGTAAAGTTCTAAGTGGTGGAAGTCCTTGTGTAATATATGATACTTTTATGTTTAGGCGAGGTTGAGCCGTCGTTCGGGGTCGGTGTTAGCAAGGACTCGATATCTTAGACTTTCCACGAGGTGAGTCTTCTCACTATACTACACCCAGAAGGGTTTGACTGTGTGACCGGAAGGTCGGATTTGGTATGAGATATATGTGTGATAAGTTAATCGTTATATGTGCCATGTATGATATGCTTGATATAGACCGGAAGGCATTATGTATGGGCCGGAAGGCGAATATGTTATTGGCCGGAAGGCGTTGTAATATGGACCGTAAGGTTGGCATGGGTAGGACCGGAAGGTTTACCCAGTCAGGACGGAAGTCCCCTGAGACACAGGGACCGGAAGGTCAGGGCCTGGAAAGGTGTATGTGTGTAGGTTGTATTTTGGGGAACTCACTAAGCATTTATGCTTACAGTTGTTGTGTTACGTGTTTCAGGTACCAGCGAGGACCGTGGGAACGCGTCGGCATGATCTGTACACACTGATAGGGGATTTATGATCTTGGGATTTGTATGACTTGTTTTATGACATGTTACATTGGATTTTTATGCTTTATTTTGGATGTAAATACAATTTTTAGAATTTAAAAAAAAATGTTTTAAAATTTACGTTGTTACAAGTTGGTATCAGAGCCTTGGTTTGAGGGATTCGGGTACACCTTCGGGCGTAACTGAACTCAAACCGAGGATTTGAGAAAATCTTTCAAAAACAAAAGCATAAAATTTTTATAAGGGATTTTGTGGTAATCAAGAAGGAAGCAGTGTCTACGATCAGCTAGCGCCCGAATGGTAAAAATCCCCAAATTACTCTTACAACATGTGTTATGAGATATGATATGATATGATACGATATGAAATGCATGCCAGAAGACTAGGTATTCATATTAGGACTAGAGTGGCCTGATTTGAGATGCCTTAGTCTAGGAAATCTGTTGCTATGAGATGCTTTGATAGTGAGCAGGTAACTAGTGCATGGCAAGAATAGAGTACTCAGAATCCGGGGTTTGGGGAGGAGGACTTGGGGTGAATGCTGATGCGGTGTAGTCGGTAGTATTGGGCCCGTACTACCGAAGACACCGGGTCAGTGGGCAACCCAAGTAAGAATCCCTAGGTATCGGGGACTGAGTAGGGTTGCGTTATCGAGTGCGATTATGCTCGATAGAGTCTCTGATATTTCTATGTTGTATTTCAGAGGCATCATGGTTGGACCACGCCACAGACCTAGTACGAGCAGTGTGAGTGACGAGGAGATTCGTCAGATGATTCATGAGGAGGTGGCTGCAGCGATCCGGGCTGAGATTCCGGAGATGTTCGGGTCTATTAAGACCACTCTGATGGAGACATTTGATGAGCGGTACACCGCGTTGACTGAGGCTGCAGCCGCTGCAGCTACCGCAGCTGTGGCCGCTGCCAGACCACAGGGAGGTGACTCGTTGCTGTTTCGGGAGTTCAGCAACACGAAGCCACCTGAGTTTGACGGGACGCAGGATCCGATCGCTGCGATGAGATGGATTGCTGATATCGAGGGATGCTTCTACACTTGTTCATGTCCGGAGCATCTGAGGGTACGGTTCGCCTTGAACCAGCTCCGCCTGGGAGCGAAGGATTGGTGGAAGTTCGTGACGGCGAACTTCACCTTGGCAGAGGTTTCAGCTGTGACATGGGAGATATTTACCGTCATGTTCAGAAATGAGTACGTTCCCCCGGTGGAGAGGGAACGGTTGGTTCAGGAGTTCTTGACCCTCAAGCAGGGTAATGATTCTGTCACGGTGATCACATGGAAGTTTCATGAGAGGGCGATGTTCTGCCCTGAGCAGGTGTCCACGGAGCAGGCTCGGATGAGCCGGTATTTGGGTGTGTTGAGGAGGGATATTCGGGAGTTCGTATCGAACTCGACATATCATACTTTTATTGAGCTTCAGGCGAATGCCAGGAAGCGCGAGATCGAGTTGGAGACCCAGGCCAGGGAGGAGGCCGAGTCTCAACGGGTGGATTGGCGGCCGACTCAGTCTCAGCCGGCAGCCAAGCGGACTAAGTCTGCCGATTCGAGGTCGGGAGGTTAGAAGGGCCGCACTTGCGGAAAGTGCGGCAAGGGTCACGAGGGGACATGTCGATCAGGTGCTTGTTATAAGTGTGTCAAGGAGGGGCACATTGCTAGGGATTGCCCCAAGGGGTTTATGGTCTGCTTTCATTGCAACCAGACCGGCCATCGGAAGGCCGAGTGCCCTCAGCTTCTCCAGGGATCTACACCAGCTGCTAGGACTACTGAGACTCGACCAGTGAAGGCCGAGGCCCCGAGGGCTCGTGGGAGAGCTTTCCAGTTGACTGCAGAGGAGGTTCGTGCGGTGCCTGATGTTGTGGCTGGTATGTATTCTTTCATATATTTATTATTCTTTTATGAGATGTTATGCTTAATTCATGATATGCGTCGGTACTTTCCTTGTGAATTCTGTACCTGCCTAAGTATTATTGACTCGGGTGCGAGTCGGTCTTTCGTATCTCTGGCTTTTAGTCAGCACCTTGGTACTGATCGGGAATTGATGAGTCGACCTCTGAGGGTTTCTATAGCTGACGAGAAAGTGATATATGCCGCGGACGTGATTCGAGGATGTGTGCTCGAGATTTTTGGTGTCGAATTCCCTATAGATTTGGTACCTATAGCTATGGGGGATGTCTGCGTTATCGTGGGTATGGACTGGTTGAGTAAGTTTGGGGCAGTTATTGACTGCGAGAGACAACTGGTGACGATTCGAGATCCTAGTGGGGGAGTGCTTTCGGTGTATGGCGAGGGGACCCGGTGCGGGTCCGCGTTTTGTTCGGCTGCCAGGGCGAGGCAGAGTTTGCAGCAGGGCTGCAATGGATTCGTAGCCTACGTGACGGATACTCGAGTGGCCGCGGGGAGGCCCAATTCGGTGGATGACGTTCCTATTGTATGCGAGTTTTCGGATGTGTTCCCCGAGGAGTTACCAGGTGTGCCTCCGGAAAGGCAAGTGGAGTTCCGTATCGATTTGGTTCCGAGAGCGGCGCCCATTGCCAAGGCGCCTTATCGTCTCGCTCCACCGGAAATGCAGGAGTTATCTTCGCGGCTTCAGGAGCTATTGGGGAAGGGGTTTATCCGGCCGAGTAGCTCACCTTGGGGAGCGCCGATTTTGTTCGTCAAGAAAAAGGATGGTTCACACCGGATGTGTATCGATTACCGGGAGTTGAACAAGTTGACGTTTAAGAACCGGTATCCGTTACCTAGGATCGATGATCTGTTTGATCAGTTGCAGGGGGCATCTTGGTTCTCCAAGATAGACTTGAGGTCGGGTTATCATCAGATGAGGGTTCGGAATGAAGATATTCAGAAGACTGCTTTCAGAACTCGTTATGGACATTATAAGTTTGTGGTGATGCCTTTTGGGCTCACCAATGCCCCAGCTGCGTTCATGGACCTCATGAACAGGGTGTGCAGACCGATGCTGGATCGGTCGGTGATCGTTTTCATTGATTATATTCTGGTATATTCGAGATCTAGGGAGCAGCACGAGGAGCATTTGAGGGAGATTCTTGGAGTTCTAAGGTCGGAGAGGTTGTACGCCAAATTCTCCAAGTGTGATTTCTGGTTACGAGAGGTCCAGTTCCTAGGGCACCTCGTTAACCAGAACGGAATTTTGGTCGATCCGGCCAAGATAGAGGCAGTGATGAGATGGGAAGTGCCGAGATCGCCCACAGAGATCAGGAGCTTTCTGGGTTTGGCTGGATATTATCGCAGGTTTATCAAGGATTTCTCCAAGATCGCCGTGCCACTCACTAGGATGACTCGAAAGGGCGTCGCATTTTCGTGGGGACCGGAGCAGCAGTCCTCATTCGAGACCCTTCGTCAGAAATTGTGCGAGGCCCCGGTGCTTGTACTCCCGGAAGGGATGGAAGATTTTGTGGTGTACTATGATGCATCTATATCGGGTTTAGGGGCGGTGCTTATGCAGAGGGGGCATGTGATAGCGTATGCTTCGAGGCAGTTGAAGCCTCATGAGTCGAGATATCCCACCCACGACCTGGAATTGGGGGCTATGGTATTTGCCCTCAAGATCTGGCGGCATTATCTTTATGGGGTTCGGTGTACCATCTACACGGACCACAAGAGTCTGAAGTACTTGATGGATCAGCCAAACCTGAATATGCGACAGAGGAGATGATTGGATGTGGTGAAGGATTACGATTGTGAGATCCTGTACCACCTGGGTAAGGCTAATGTGGTAGCCAACGCGTTGAGCCGTAGGGTGGAAAGCGCCCCGATCTTAGATATTTGTATGAGGTTGACGGTGATGACCCCGATTTTAGATACCATTCGAGGAGCTCAGGCTGAGGCTGTGAAGCCAGAAAACCAGAAGAGGGAGCGGGTTGTGGGTCAGGTATCAGGATTCGTTACGGGTGGTCGAGGGCTTATGACTTTCCAGGGTCGGATTTGGGTACCGTTTGTGGGCGGTACGCGCACTATTTTGATGGAGGAAGCGCACCGATCGAAATTCTCGATTCATCTCGGGGCTACGAAAATGTATTTGGATCTAAGGAAGGAGTATTGGTGGCCCTGTATGAAAAGGGATGTTGCATGGTTTGTCGAGAGATGCCTGACTTGTCGGCAGCTTAAGGTCGAGCACCAGCGTCCACACGGTAAGTTGCAGCCACTAGAGATTCCCGAATGGAAGTGGGAACAGATTACCATGGATTTTATCACCAAATTGCCGCGGACTGCGAGGGGAGTCGAAGCGATTTGGGTGATCGTGGATAGATTGACGAAGAGCGCTCATTTTCTAGCCATCAGCGAGAGCTCTTCTGCGGAGAAGTTGGCGGAATTATACGTGAGGGAGGTGGTATCGCGACATGGGGTTCCGATGTCGATTGTGTCAGATCGTGATGTGCGTTTTACTTCCAGGTTTTGGAAGTAGTTTCATGAGGAGTTGGGTACGAGACTGCATTTCAGTACCGCATACCACCCGCAGACAGACGGACAGAGCGAGCGGACGATCCAGACGCTTGAGGATATGCTCCGTGCATGTGTTTTAGATTTTGGAGGGAGCTGGGACACCTATCTGCCTTTAGCAGAGTTTTCATACAACAACAGCCATCATTCGAGCATTGGTATGCCACCCTTTGAGCTGTTGTATGGTCGGAGGTGTCGTACCCCCGTCTGTTGGGGAGAAGTGGGGCAGAGGGTGATGGGTAGCACGGAGATTGTACTCCAGACGACCGAGCAGATTCAGCAGGTCAGGCAGAGGTTGTTGACTGTGCAGAGTCACCAGAAGAGTTATGCGGACAGGCGGCGGTCCGAGCTTGAGTTTCAGGTTGGCGACCTTGTGCTCCTAAAGGTCTCTCCTTGGAAAGGGGTGACACGATTCAGGAAAAGGGGCAAGTTGGGACCCCGGTATATTGGACCCTTCAGCATAATTGCTAGGGTGGGCCGGGTAGCCTACCGGTTGGAGCTACCTGTTGAGTTGGGGCAGATTCATGATACCTTTCATGTCTCGCAGTTGAGGAAATGTATTGCCGACGAGTCGGCAGTGGTGCCATTGGATGATATTCAGGTGGATGCAGGCCTGAACTATGTGGAGAGACCAGTAGCGATCAGGGATCGGCAAGTTAAGATTTTGAGGAACAAGGAAATACCCCTGGTACAAGTGCAGTGGCAACATCGGATGGGGTCCGAGCTGACGTGGGAGACCGAGTCTGAGATGCGGGATCAGTATCCGGAGTTGTTTTCGGTATGAGACTTCGGGGGCGAAGTCTGATTCTAGTGGGGGAGAATTCTAACAGCCTGAAATCCAGGTATTCTTCTTTTGGCCTTGCATCTTGGTTAAGTTTGTGAATTAGGGTTTTCATGGTAGGCGAGTACGCTGGGCGTACAAGGCGTACGTTGCGCATACTCGCGCGCCTCATTTTGGACGCGTTTTCCCTCAGGTACGCGGGGCGTACCCAAGGTTACGCCCGGCGTAATGTATTCAGACCCAAACCCTAAATTCCTTTGATGGGGCTATATAAGGAACATGTGGTTGGTCTTTTCAGCCACCATCCCTCAGAGTGAAACCCTAAAAAGAGTGTACCCTCGTTCCTAGGCCATTGTGTGTGTATTCTAAGCTTGGTGGTGCCATTTCAAGGCTGCATAGAAGAAGAAGAGCTTGTTGGAGAGGCTAGAAGTGGTGCTCAAGTGTAGATCTGAACTTTGCAAGGGCTAAAGCTTCATTTCCAGGTATAAAGTTCGGATCTTGTCACTTGGTTCATGTTGTATGCTTAAAAGGTCATTTTCTAGGGTTTAAGTCCCAAAGGTGGAGACTTTTGTGCAAATGGCCTCCATAAGCTTAGATACTTCATATTCCTGATCTATTGGAGTTGTAGACTCATAAAAATGGCATCTTGGACGTGGGGATTTCACCATGCATGAGATCTAGGTCCTTGAGTTTGAATAAAAGGTTGTATTGTGATGTTGGAGCCTTTACAGTCGTGCCAAGGCTTAAAGGTCTCGACTTTATGGGTTAATACACATTAGAAGAGTCGGATCTAGAAGTGGAAGTAATGGCTTAACCGATTAAGACCAGAAATGGAGAGTGGCTGATTTTGGGGGTTACGCTGGGCGTAACTCCCAGTACGCGCAGCGTACTGGGTGGAGACCCCGATCAGGGAGGGGTTGGCGATGTACGCCCCACGTACATCTAGAGTATGCCCCGCGTACTCTCAGGGTTTGACTTTGGTTGACTTTTAGGGTTTTGGTCAACTTGAGGACCTTAGGTCAAGGAAGGGTAAAATGGTCTTTTACCCTCTGAGGAATGATGATAAGGAGTAAATTTCTAAGTGGTGGAAGTCCTTGTGTAATATATGATATTTTTATGTTTAGGCGAGGTTGAGCCGTCGTTCGGGGTCGGTGTTAGCAAGGACTCGAGATCTTAGACTTTCCACGAGGTGAGTCTTCTCACTATACTACACCCGGAAAGGTTTGACTGTGTGACCGGAAGGTCGGATTTGGTATGAGATATATGTGTGATAAGTTAATCGTTATATGTGCCATGTATGATATGCTTGATATGGGTCGGAAGGCATTATGTATGGGCCGGAAGGCAAATATGTTATTGGCCGGAAGGCGTTGTAATGTGGACCGTAAGGTTGGCATGGGTAGGACCGGAAGGTTTACCCAGTCGGGACGGAAGTCCCCTGAGACACAGGGACCGGAAGGTCAGGGCCTGGAAAGGCGTATGTGTGTAGGTTGTATTTTGGGGAACTCACTAAGCATTTATCCTTACAGTTGTTGTGTTACGTGTTTCAGGTACCAGCGAGGACCGTGGGAAGGCGCCGGCGTGATCTGTACACACTGATAGGGGATTTATGATCTTGGGATTTGTATGACTTGTTTTATGACATGTTACATTGGATTTTTATGCTTTATTTTGGATGTAAATACAATTTTTAGAATTTTAAAAAAAAATTGTTTTAAAATTTACATTGCTACAGTAATGCTTACCCTACTTTAAGTATAGTTTATGTTTAAGTTCAATATTGTTATTATGAACTTATAAACAATAAATATATTATGGAACAAAATTAGGACAGAATAGCAAGAAATCACACACATATCTTCTTCCTCTCTCTTACACACACCTGGATGGGGAGTTCTTCCTAGGAGGTAATGAAAATAAATCCACTAAAGAAGGTAACATAGATGCATAAAATTTAGGTTTTCAAATTGTGGTCCCCTAGGACCTGTTTTTGTGTTTATTTATGATGTTTTTCTCTGTTTCAGCTCCGACATCTCATGTTTCTTCACCTCCAGATTATCAGTTACCCTCTTATAAGTTATAACTATCATATGATCAACTAATTGCATTTCATTTTTTGTGATGAAGGACTTCATGAAGGGGTTGATATTGTCATAGAGGTCATGGATAGAAATATAACTACATGTAATTTTGAAAGGATGTCAGTGATGACTCTTTGGGCTACTATAGGTTGCAATTTTTTTGTAACACAGTTACACTGAAGTGTAAGGCTTGTGAAGACTGTTTACGTGGTGGATGTAAATCTGTAACACATTTTTGGCATTCCTAACTTTTTGTAATTGTTTGTATTTTTCATTTAAGACCTCAAACTCATTGGAGGTCCATTATATTATGTATAACGGAAAAAATTTATGACGTTAGTATTCACGGCTAAGGAAACTCCAAGCATATGGTGAATAGTTACCAAATAACGATATTTATATATTCATGTTATGTGATCATGAAATTTGCCACCTTATTCCTTATGTATATATATATTGGTCAATTAGTTTACAGATAACAAATTAAGGAGGGTGTCATATTATATTAGAAGCTTAGAAAACAAGAAATCGTTGTTAATGGATTGATGGCAAGAAATGGAATTTGAGCAATAATTGTTACAGAATACTTTTTATAACATCAAACAATGTTAAAAATAAATTGTAAACCAATTTATAGTATATACTACACATCAAATAAGCAATCAACTTATTTTATATTAATTCTCCCGTTTATCCCTTGCAAAACGGAATTAAACGCAAGGATGAATTAAAAATATTAGTTTTAGATTGCGAATGTAAACTTAACAATACCACATCTAATGTTGTATTCAATAAATCTTTAGAAATTTGTGATTAACGACAATTTTTAAAAATATGTCTAATAGTTTTTTTATTAGTATAAATTAAGGTACTTATTTATTTATAATTTTGGTCGTATTTATTTTAAAATTTTACTTTAAAATAATTAATGTTTATGAGATATTATTTTATTAGAAAACAAAATTATGTTTCTACTTCTAAAATCTATGTAATTTTAATTTATCAACCATAGTTTGCACGGGTTTCAACATACTACGTTAATGTAATAATTATGAAATGGTTCTGTATGATGAATTTGAAAACATTACAGAAATAGTCCTCATAAAATAATAAAATTAAAAAAAATGTTTTGTCTTTTATATTTTGCAAAAATTGACAAAATTAAATAAGAATGTTATTATATGTATCTCTCATTCACATAAAAACTCATGGAAACAATTGGAAGGGGGTTAAATATGTAGAAATTAGCCTTAAATAATAATAACAAAAAATATAAAAGTTATAAAAAGTTACAAAAAATATAAAAGTTATAAATATGTATCTCTAGGCGTGTTTGTCAAAAATAAATAGTAGCGGGTAGCTTTTAGCTGTTAAACACTATGTTAAATAGCATTTGGATTTAGAGCGTTTCATTTAAACTAAATGCTAGAAATTTGTAGTGTCAAACGAGACTTTTTATTTAAAACGGAACGTTTTGTCAAACGTAGAAGCTAGCTTCAAACGCTCCCAAATACTCCATACCAAACATGCAAATCTATGAAGTAATAAAACTATAGAAATTGTCCATCTGTAATATTGTAAAAAATATTTACAAAAATAGTCCATATGTAATATTCAAATTACAAAAATGGTCCTTATGTCATTATACTTTCCATTAAATAACATTTTGTATTAGTTTATTCACAAAAAATTTAGGATTAACACATCACCGCAACATTGGCCATCGCCTCTATTTATTATACATATATAAATAATATGCATTAAAAATATTTTGTGTTTTCCTCTAATTGAATTTTTCTTTTGATCGAAACAAAGCAAGAAAAGAAAATTCGTCGAAATAAAGATTGAAAAAAATGCCAGCAATCGAAAAGTGATTGGGTGGAAAAGCGGTGAAGAGAACGGGCGAAAAACACGTAGCATCAAAAATCGTTCAAATGGCATAAATTGACCAGAACACAAAATCGGGAAACAAATGCCAAAAGAAACCATGCCCCCATAAAAGAAGGACTATTTCTGCCAACCCCTTAGCTACTTTACTGTAGCTAAGGGTGGATAACTTATATATATATATATATATATATATATATATATATATATATATATATATATATATATATATATATATATAATTTACATTGTACAAGTGTTGTGTTTAATGGTAAAGCATCAAAATAAGTGGATAGATGAGTTAGAGAATATAAAAGAGTAAAAAGTAGCAGTACTCATAATCAACCTAAAAAAACAAGTTGGGCTAGCCCACTTGGTTAATATGATGTCTAACTAGGAGTTTCTAACCAGGAGGTCCTGGGTTCAATCCCAGGCAAGTACTAACATAGCCATTCCAAAAAAAAAAAAAATCTTAGACAGTAACAAAAAATCTTTGACACAATTAACCTAAAATCACTTCAACTTTCTATGCATTTACAGCTAATCAATATTTACGACGTTCAATGGTGAAGCTCGCTGCTGGTGATGCACGTGGTATTGGCATGTGCAGCAAACATCGAAGCATCTTTACTTCTTCATTAACAGAAACATGAGAATGAAGCTCTATCCGTGCTTTCTTTAGCACAGGTGACTTAACCATGATGAGCTTCACAAACTCCATCTCAAGAACATGGTTATGGAAGTTTGTTATCTCCAGCTCTTTAAGATGATCCAAGTTGATGCCCAAGTAGTCTTCTTGAATATCAGGCAAGTTATTGAAAGTTTGTAGACTACACTGCCGATCATGGTCCCAACAAATCTAAATCAGAAAAACATGTCAAAATTGTAAGTAGAATCATGAAGATCTATTAAAACCATGTGTGATAGTATGTGGTTGTTGATATTTACCTCCACTTTGATCTTCTCCATATTTGGAGAGCTATTGATCACACATAGAACAGTCGAAAGCTCAAGGAAACACACACCAAGAACAAGTACTTTCAAGTGGGGTAGTGAAATGGGGAGCTTATGTGGCATACTACTACTACCTGCACCCAAGTCCTTTAACCAAATACTAAAAATAAGATTAAAAGTTTAAAACACGAATTTTTTTTTTTCGCATGAGACAAAACAATAGGTTGGGTTTTACCTTGATATACAACTTGTGGATTTTCAGAACCTGAACTAAAGGTAAACACTTAAAAAGCTTAACCAAATCACACTCGGTAAGCACTGTACTTCTATAGTCTCTAGCCTGCATTTAAATAATAAGGTATTTTATTTAATTGAAAAAACTTAGTTCATAAGTAGTTATACGCATTGATGCACCTTAATTACTTACCCAAGTAAATTCCTCAAGGAGGGGGCAATTGGTAAGGAATCGAAAAAGCATCTTGTGAGTGATATCAACCTCACAAAAGCGTAGGTTCTTCAACCTACTAAATCCCTTATTCATTAATGGAAACTCAAAAATACAATACGAGAGATCTAGGTGCTCTAATCCTTGCAATGAAAAGAAGGAACGGGGTAACAAGTAGCTGTCAATTCCCAAAATCTTGAAGATGAACTTCTTGATATTATTGTCCTTTGAAAGGTGAAGTATTATCTGATCAATCTCACTATAAATTTCAGTTTCTATAATAACATGGAAACTGAATTCCAATATTGGAGCCCTGCGTAACAACAAAACGTGGAAGACGGCATTGACAAACTTATATATATCGACTTCTTCGTTTCCAGATAATACAACCATAGATGATGCAACCATAGCATCCCGATTCACGTTCACATCAAATGCAAGTTTCGGCATGCTTGTCCAATAATACCTCCATTTCCTTGATAAGATGCTTGTCCTCACTGCATCTCGGATTGGCATATAAGTAAGAATTTTCTCAATTGTGTCCTGAGGAAGTGCGCTAATTCTATCCCTCCTCTTGCCTTTACCTTTACCTTTCATCTCTTCTCTTGATGACTTGACTTTCTCTAAGGCTGCAAAACCAAATAGATTTTCTTGCTTAATTTAATACAAATCTAACACAATATTAAAGGGAATTGGAAGTGGTTGCTTCAAACCAAGATACAAATAATTGAACTAGAAAACAAATATATTTTAATGAATAATCAAACATGTTCATGCTCAATAATACTAAATATGCTCTACCTTAATACTAGAGTCATAAATCCCTTATTATATCTAACATGATGTCTGCTTTACAATACAAGATCTCCAATAAGTAATCGATACTCATGCCCGCTGTCTACATCTAAAATAAATTATATATCAAGGGTAACACCAGAGGTGCAGAAATATCAAGACGAGAGGAGGAAAAACGAAAGGAAAAGACTGCTGAAGTAGATTTGCCCTCTTTAATATTTACGAGTGTGATTGTTTGTGGTTTGAGTCGGTTTATTAATCCTATATATTCCACTAAATATTATAATACATTCCTCAAAAGAATCGAACCCAAAAGAATGTGATTGTTTGTGAAATTGCGTTCGTTTCTGTAATTGAGTAGGAGAATCGCCGACAGAAGTTTATCCAGCAAATCCGAAAACGATGAAGAGCTAGTAGACTTGCCTTGATCTGTTGGTTTTTTCTGATCGTTTTTCGAACGTGTTGAAAGCGGAATGAAATCACTCTAAGCTGTTGAAGTCGGAACTAGTATAACTGAAATCACCGGCGATTGTGCTAGGGCATGGAGATGACGTGTGGGGAAAGGGGCCGGTCGATGGCTTTTTTTTATTATTTTTTTAGTCGTTAAATCAGATTTATGGACTGTTTGGCAGGATCTGAATTATTAAGATCTGAATTTTTAAGATGTCTGAATTTTTAAAAGAGTCTGAATGTTTAAGATCTGAATTTTTATCATGCTGTTTGGTTGAAACATCTGAATTTCTGTCTGAATTATAAAAATGACCATTTTACCCGTCTGTATTTTTTTTCCGAATTCAATGTTTCTGTTTATAAAATAATTGTTTATAAAATAACCAGACCAACTTCCTGAGTAATTATAAAATACATACAAGCACTATACAAAAGCCAAATTAAACAAAAATCAAAATTAAACATAAATATTTGACAAATCTATCCAATAAAGAAATCTATAGAAGTACATTGTTATTTCTTAGCAGAATTAAACATAAATATTTGACAACACAGCTCTTGGTAAGTTTTTTCTTTCCTACCCCTTCATGTTCCTTCTCTTCTTGCATAATCATTCTCCATGCTCCATCTATGTCTAGTAGAACTTTGAAAAAACTTAAACTCATCCTGGTTGTTGTAGCTCACGGAAAAATACATACAAGCAACATAGAAAAAGAAAAATGTCTAACCAAATTAAGTATCTAATTTGAATTTACAGCTGAAAAAGAAACATACCTCAAAAGTTTATGCAAGCAATGACACAAAAACTTTCTTTGGTGTAGGGACCTTTACTGGAATCATCTTGATTGAAATGAAAAGTGAGATATCAAGCACAAACTCCGGCCCATTTTTCCTAATTCCTACTTTTCTATGTATTCAATCTCATAAATTTGCAATCATTTCAAAAGTGAACCACAAACTTTATTCATACGATCTCAACCAAAGTTCTCATACAGAAACGAAATTGAATGTCTCTTAAGAAGGAGAAAATGCCTACGGGAATAGAATCAGTAAATGACAAACCTAATTTGTTCTCTATGGGATTTTAGACAATATGTGATTTTGTTAAAACATTATGTTGGGAACAGAAGGAAAAAAAAAAACATTACCAAGAGTTGTTGTCGACGACTTTGAGGGAGCTAGAGGGTGGCACTCCCGACGGCGTTGGCGGAGGCGGCATCGCGGGACGAGGCAGTCGCCGGCTGGTGGAGTATTGCAAATCGGAGATGAAAACGGAGCATCGATGACTGGGAAAGGGGAAAGGGAGGAAAGTTTACCTGTTGTTGCCGATGAAGGGCTAGAGAAGTGGAGAGTCGACGAACGGCAAGGGGCGAGGCGGTGGCCGGCTGATGTCGAAGGGGATATCAAATCTTGTACGATCGATATGCAGTGGGAAGGATGGGTCGGCGTTTGTAAGAAAAAGAAGAGGGAAACGAGTGGAATACAGGGCAAAAGAGGAAGACGCGTTCTATTTTTTTAATTCAGACACGTCTCAAGATCTGAAATATTAAGAGGCATCTTACAAATTAAGAGCCATAAATTAAGATGTTACCAAACAGTCTGGATCTTAAAAATTAAGAGATTGTCTCTTAATTTTTCAATTAAGAGGCTACCAAACAAGGCCTTACACTATTCGGGATTGCTTTTCAAAATATTTTTTGTTTTTTTTTTTCGAAAAATCGATAATTTCAATTTTTTTTTGGGCAATTTAAAATATTTTTTATTTAGTTTTTTTTTAAAAAAATTATGTAAAAGTGTGACTTTTTGAAATCCTATTTAGCTTTTTAATTCTAAGAGCTTAATTTTTTTTGAAGTGAGCACTTTTAAATTTATTGGTTTTTGCCGCAACAAAAACTAATTTAAAACTTTTTTTCAAATAAACTAATTTTACCACCATCCAAACTCAATATGCATTTTTATCCAAAATTATTTTTGAAGTTTAAAAAGCAATCTTAAACTCCCTTATAAACTAGGCAAATACATTTTGAATTTTTTTCATAAAAAACCTCACATTTTGATTTTTTTTCTTTTCTTTTTAGACCAAATTTTTTTTTCCTTTTCAAAAAAACACTTTATATATATATATATATATATATATATATATATATATATATATATATATATATATATATATATCATCCAATCCGGTTGCCAACAGATAATTTGAGTTTTTTCCATAAAAAAAACCTTATATTTTGTTTTTTTCATTTTAGGCCTATTTGTCTTTTCAAAACAAACCAACTTTAACATATTCTTTGTTAATAGAGTTGGTTATGAACAGATAACCCTATCTCCTGCTCACGTTTGCCCTAAGCATCGATACCAAAAAGAATAATTGATTATAAAACCCTAGATCATGTTCTTGTGTGACATCCCCAAAATCTCGGCCAGAAAATATCATTTTAATTTATGCTTTTAAAATAATTTCAGAGTAAATTCATTGATTTAAAAGAGTTGCGGAATTTGTTCCCAAAACAAAATATGATAAAATAAAGTTTATTAAAACATTTCATCAAGAGATGCATTTTCATTATATAACAATATTCGGGATGTCATATACCGATAAACAGACCAAAAGCATAAACAACAAAAGATAGACCATACAAAAGTTACATATAACAACTGGTCTAATATCAAAAGATCTTGATAAGTCATCCAACTTATGCTCTCGCGCCACTACCTGTAATACAACAAAACTGAGTGGGTCAGGCTTGGGAGTCTAGTGAGCATATAGGGTTTTCAACCCACAATAAATAATTATATTTAATTTCACCAACCAACAATAACCCGATTACTCATTTCCATTATCCTCACTTTACGTCCCTAAAACAACATCTATCATAAGGGACCTAATCTAGGAATTTCATCGAGATGGACTTTACCGAGAGGGGTTTCCTCAACAATAAAAGTCTCAAGGCAACCATGAGGGGGATAGAGTACACTGGTGAACACATCGTTCACAACACCTACAGGTTATGAGCCTGCTAGCGCTCCACGGGACTGTCTAGAAAGAGTCTGTGGTCGTTATCCATACTCCGCTGAATAACTAGATCAACAACAACAACATCGAGGCCTCTCATATGTTTATCACACATCAACTATCTACCCATGTTCTACCCAACATTTTAGTAGATAAAAATATATATTTTTATACATAGTTTAAAACCTGTATAGCATTCTTATTCAATAAATATTCCAAACAACGGATGAGACACATATACATAACACGTATTTCATAGAGAATAAATCATATATATAAGATAGAAGAAAGTGAATATATATTCACACATATAACAACAAAATATACACATAACACGTATTTCGTATAAAATACTTCATAATTATGCGTTAGAAGAAGGTAACTACACACTCACTTGATCAGAAGATGATCGGACAACACTATGACTTGTAGAAGTAGTATTCTTCGGTAGATCTGGAAGATCTTCACAAAAACCGGGCTTCTCGCGAGCAGTGCTTCGGCTCGGGAATTGCACTCCTCGGGATCTCCGGGGCTTCGGGACTTGCTTCGGGGCTCGGGATTGATACCGGTTCTGTCGCGAAACTTCGACAGATCATAACTTCTTCGTTATAACTCGGATTTCGGCATTCTTTATATATTCGGAAACCTCGTTTCAACTACTACAACATTATCCATAGATATCAGTTTTATCTAATATTTCATTTTGACGCTTATTTTTATTCTTAATTAAATTAAGACACACAATTCAGCACAAAACACATAATACTCAAATAATACACTTCTATTATTTCAAAACGGGTTACAAAGGTTAACCTAGACTATTGTATCAACATTAATGACAAGCCCAGAAACACAGTCGTTACATCTTGCTTCTTATTTTTCTTCTTGTACACCATATTGGATCCCTTAAAATTGATTTTTTTTTATTAAACTAAGAGCAGAAAGTTAGTAAGAAATGAAGAAATAGAATCATGCTATTGTGAGGATGAAACTCCATTATTTACCTTATGTCTCAAGGCTAGAGGTGTACATATACTAATTTTGATTTTTTAGAAATTGATTTTTAAAAAAAAACTATTTTGTCTATACCGGTTTTAGTTACAAGTGTTTAGGTTTTTCGGTTTTTTTAAATGAATTTGTATTAAAAATAATTGGTTTCATTGGTTACAAAAAACCAGTTGGACTTTGGTTCGATTAGAGTAAAAAAGAATCGGGAAAAAACCGGTTTCATATATTTATTAAAACCTAAAGTGAGGCAATTAAAAAGCCCATGAATTTTAAAACCCTTAATTACGGCCGTTTCCGTCTCTTCCTTTCGTCCGTTTCTTTCCTGGTATTTCGTTCGTTCTTTTTTGCGTTTGGGCTGCCAAGGGGAGAAGTACTGCACGACTATTTTGGTGGATTACACTTGATACGCAAGAGAAAAAAAACATGAATGAAGTGAGGCTAAGGGTGCATTTGGTTGTGGAAAATATTCCAGCTTTTTAGGAAAATTTTCCAAGAAAAATGGAAATTTTGAAAATGCGTTTGGTTCGTTCAGTTTTCCAAAGTTTTATAAGAAAATGAAAATTTTCAGTTTTCCAAATTGTATGTAAGTTAGAAAAGCGAGTTCTACAGTTTTCCAAAGTTTTGCAAATTTCTAAGGCGGAAAATGAAAACTCCACTGCTTCCAACCAAACGCATTTTCTAAAATTTTCATTGCAAACTAAAAATCAAAACTCAACTCTCTTTTCTGAAAACATTTTCTTAGAAAATAAAAACAGTTTTCCACAACCAAATGCACCCTAAGCGGTTTCCGGCAAGTGGAGAACTCCGGCGATTTGATCCTATTTTCCAGTGGCTCCCTCTTGCAAACAGATCATCATCTCGTGTTTTGCTACTGTACGAATCATTAACCTGGTAAGTTTTAATTTCTCCCCCACTTTTATTTAATCGAGTCCCAAGAAGACTTCATGTGTTCGTGAATACCTTGCTGCCCAAATTCAACAGCTATGCAAGTTATGTGCCTCTCTTTCTGTTAGTGATCTTAAACCCTAACCCTCGACCGAGACATCGATTACATGTTTATGGTGTCCTTCTGTTCTTTCTAGAAAACCCAAGAATATACGTAAGTGAATTCCAAGTGTTATATGTTCCCAATGATGATTGTATGACTACTACCCTTGTCTTGTTTCCCGTTTAAAACAGAAGTACTGGAGGTGTTTTTCCTCTTTTTGTTTCACGTTGCTGTCATAGTCCCATTTATTCTAAGTCTTGAGATCAGAGACATACACCGAGTGAGCCATGAGTCCATGCAGCTCCAAGATGGGTCTATATCCTATGCAGTTGGTCTCATATCATGCCAAATTTCTTGTTACACAACTCTACAAGAAGAGATGAAAAAAAAAACGAAGTTATATGGTCTTTGGCGACCTGTTGACGGATGCCCCATGCCCATTCTGTTGATCTGTTCATTTTCTAGGTGAATGGGATGTATATACAAATTTAATCTGTTTAAAAATCTTAGACGTGGCCATTATATGTCCATAAGTAAACTTAGGTAAATTATAATTTGGTTAATTGTAGATATAAAGAAAGGAGGACTGTGACAATTGACTATGTATTGGCTTTTGTTTCTTGTTATTAACTCTAATTAGTAATTATTAATTAAAGTGACATGGGATTGGTTTTGAGCTTTATGACTAATTGTTGTAAGGCCATTTTGGGATTATAGTAAAGAAAAAGAAAATACATGCAAATTATATGCACTCATGACATTTAAGAGTTGGAAGATTTATTTAAACAAATTAATTATCTAGAATGTTGTCATAATATTACATGGATGTTTGGGTTAATAAACATTAGTTTATGGTATTAATGCCTAAACTGATTAAATATATTTTTTGATTTTCATTTTCGGGTGTTTTTTTTTTTTTTTTTTGACTAACTAAGAGATTACAAATGAAAAGTTGAATAAGATGTTCCAAAAGCGAAGATAAGTCGATAGACTTTTCATAAAGCATGTACATAGTCAAAACTACTTTCTGGAAACGGCTCGATCGATTAGTCAAATTAGGATAATATTAATTGTTGATTATGTCAATATGTGCAATATGAGATATGTTATTGTTTTGCCTTGTGACATTTGTATGCTTACTAAATTTGGTTGATATGCCTACCTTGGTACTTGATACGATTAACTGCAACTATGATATTCTATATGAATTGTTTGATATTTGATTATGATCTTGATGAGTATCTTTTACAGTATACATGTTATGAATCTTGATTATGATTATACGAATCTTACATGCTTGTACTTGATTTACGATCAATTATGCGGGGTTATGCGTAGAGGATAAGGGTAGAACCTAATACTTAGCTTGAAACCCTATCCAGATATCTTCGAGCATGGTTGGTTGAAAAATACCTTCTAGGAAAAGAGCTTAAGTCATTTACGAGTTGTTCGGTCTTTCTAGATTCCTGTGCGACACATGGTACGTGTACACTTCAGTGTTTGCAGACCGGAGTAATGTTGGGCATTCGAACGAGGCTTGTACAAGCATCACGTAAGTGTTGGGAGGTGTCGGATGAATGTCACCGCTTCACCAACATCAGAATGACACCGTGATTTGTTTGTACATTGCATAGTCGGAGTAGTGAAAGTGGAGTCTTGGGGTCGGTGTTACAGGTGGGAGTCGCGAACCACCTAAAGCATTTGGTTGGCCAGACACACAAGTAGCGAAAGGGTTTTCCCTTTGTGGTTAGGTATCACTATGAAACTACCTACGACTATACGATTATGATACATACTTTTGATATGACGCTATATGATTACACTATGATTATGCATGAAATACGATCGATGCGAATAGATGATACAATATTTGAATGATTGGATGATATGTGAATGATGATTGGTTAATGATTGATATGCAAGTTTTGTTTATATGGTTATAATTTGAATGATTGACCCGTTAGAGGATGGTAAGTTTTCCCTTTGATTGTGTATAAACTCTTATTGGCTCACGAAGCATTTGCTGACACTTGTTTCTTTGCTTTGTGCCTTTATGATTGGTACAGGTAGCTTAAGAGCTAGCTTGGTGAGATGGAGTCACTTTTGGGTAGTTTATCCTTAGAATAAAAATGTCACTTGGATCTGTGGCGGATCCAGGATCAAAGTAAAGGGGTATCCCAAATACATAAAGGGGTATCTCGACAAAAAAAAAATTGTGTAATACACAATAAGAAAAAAAAAATTCCAGAAAAAATTACACTACTAATTTTTTTTTTAGGGGTATCCCGGGCTACCCAGGATACATAGTAGTTCCGCCAATGACTTGGATACATTATTTATTTTTTGATACTTATCCTTCCACTACAGTTAAATACTTTTGATATTTTGGTTTTGGATTGAACGTAACATTGTGGTTTGAAATAAACAATGTTTATAGGCTTCCGTTGCATTTTCCGTAAAAAGATTTTAAAAATAAATGAATAAAAATCATGAGTTACACTAAAGTAAAAAATAACTAATGTTTAAGATCCTTCGCACATACAATGCCTAATAAATTTACTGTTCGTTATAAAACATTGATAAATATTTGAAACAAAATGAGTTTAAAGGTAAAAAAAATATCAATTTACTTGTAAAACTGTCAAATACATTCTTAAAATAAACATATCAAGCGACCTTGTAAAAATAGCTTTGGAATTTGAAAACAAACTCAGTTTTGCTTAAAAAAAATATGTTTGTATTGACCATTTTCTATTTATATAACTATTTGATAGTTATATAACTAAACTAAACTATTATGGTCCTATCTCAGTTAGAACGTTTGAGTTTTTTATTGTAGTTTATTACTACCTTAAAAAAAAAAAAAAAAATACCTTCACTCCTGTCTCCTGCTGCCATTTTTCTACTGCCGACCCTTCTCCGATCTCCGCTTCCGGCTACATCTTCCCAGTCAGACGAGTATCAAACGGAGCCTTAATCTTCTTTTTTTCTGGTTCCTTACAGCTCCTGGAACCTGGAATCATGATGCACAATAGCACATCAATTCCTTTTTTTCTTGAATCGATGAAGCACGTCAATTTCTTTTTCTGAAAACAAGATGAAGCACATCAATTTCCTTTTAATGTGTGATTCCTGTGTTCGTGATTAGTGTTACACCTTGATGACGGTTAGTTCGGTCCATCTCAAGATTGATTACGATCTCTTCTGCTTAGTCAATGCAAACTTAATTGCATTAAATCGTTTACTTATATTTGCTGGAATTAGGTAAATGAAAAACATGTCGACAACTTATGTATTTCGGTGCCTAACAAGTGTTTGATGAAATGCCTAACAAGGAAGAGTAGCCTTTCAATAGCTTTTATTTAACCTTTCAAACATTCAATATTGGAATCTGATAACTATTACAGAGGTTTGTAAGTGATCTTATTATGTCTCGTGTTTTTTCTATTGTGTCCAAAGTTGTTCTTGCTTTAATTGAGTGCGTGCATTTTTTGAAAATTTGATCCAGAATGAATATGAGATGGTGAAATTGTTCTAAAACCATGATGGAGTTATGAAAACCCGATGTAAATTCTGATCCATACAAAGGCATTAGAGAATGTTTCTTTAGAAATTAGGATAATTAAGCATTAGAGAAGAATACTAATTTTGGATTATGCTATGACAGAATTTTGAACCATATAAGTTGCTTCATGCTCTTCATGTATATTTTGGATGGTGCTTGGACTCGGTTTGACTAATGTTGGTGCTTTATCAAGTTCACAAGGACTAATTAATTATGTCAAAGTTTTTGATATTCAAATCATATCAAATTAATAAGCAGTTCAAGTGATAGGTAAAAGTTACAAAACTTGTCCCTATGTAACAGTAAAACTATAGAAATTGACCTGTGTAATAGTGTAAAACAAATTTACAAAAACAATCCATATGTAATATTAAAATTACAAAATGGTCCCTATGTCATTATACTTTGCATTAAATAACATTTCGTATTAGTTTATTCATAAAAAAAATTCTAGGATTAACACATCACCAGTCACCGCAACGTGCAGGCCGTCGTCACTATTTATTATACATATATAATAGTGGGGTAGTGAAATGGGGAGCTTATGTGGCATACTATAACTACCTGCACCCAAGTGCTTTAACCAAACACTGAAACTAAGACTAAAAGTTTAAAACACGATGAGATAAAACAATCAAGTGAAGTATTACCTTGATATACAACTTGGAGATTTTCAGAACCCGAACTAAAGGTAAACACTTAAAAAGCTTAAACAATTCAGACTCGGTAAGATTTATGTTTGTATAGCCTCTAGCCGGCATTAAAATAATAAGGTATTTTAGTTAATTGAAAAAACTTAATTAATAAGTAGTTATACGCATTGATGCACCTTCATTACTTACCCAAGTAAATTCCTCAAGGAGGGGGCAATTGGTAAGGAATTGAAAAAGCATCTTGTGAGTGATATCAACCTCAGAAAAGCGCAGGCACTTCAACCTACTAAATCCCTTATTCATTAATGGAAGCTCAAAAATACAATATGAGAAATCTAAGTGCTCCAATCCTTGAAATGAAAAGAATGAACGGGGTGGCAAGTAGCTGCCGATTCCCAAAATACTAAAGATGAACTTGTTGACTTGAAAGTGTATCTTTAAGAAATTAATAAAAAAAAGGATTATAAAAAATTATAAAAAGGGTCAAAATATAACTTTAAAATATAATAAGGGACGAAATTGTAATGTATAAAATACTATTAATTTAACTTTAAAATTATAAGGGTTGAAAGTTGTTAAATAAAAATTAATTAAGGGGAAAGAATATAAATCTATATAAAATTTAAAATTATAAGGATAGAAATTGTTACATTAAAATTAGTTTAGGGTACAAAATATAAAAAGTAAATGAAGAAAAATGAAAAAAGAATTGAAAGTAGGAATACTTACTTTATTTTGCTAAGAATGAATAGTAAACCTCCTCACAAACCAATTTTGGTAATTAATATATACTTGGGTTTGGACCGTCCGCGCGATGCTACGGAATTCCTAGTATGTTCAAAAACACAGTTCAACACCATACATATTAGAAAGACGATTAAACCATATAAAGAAGCATGCAGATCAAAAAAAAAATTGGGATACAAACAATTATGTACATAGGAGGCGGACGGAAATAAGACTTGAAAGTGTGTTTCGAAAAAAGATTATTAAAAATGTATGTAAGTGGTCAAAATATAACTTTAAAATATAATAAAGGAGTAAATCGTAATGTATAAAATACTAAAAATTTAATTTTAAAATTATAAGGGGTGAAAAGTGTTAAATAAAAATTAATTGAAGGGGAAAAATGTAAATACAAAAGTCTTTTATGACCAGAGTCTAAATGGTTATTAACAAAAAAGAATGTTGTTTTACGCTTAATAATGCATGCTTGATAATGTATAACACGATTTGCTTTTAGTAAATTTGGATTTGAAAATAGAAAAAAGAAATATATAACGTGGCAAGATCATAGAAAAAAGAAAGGAACGGATAGCAGAATGGACGGATGAAAAAAAAAAGTTGAAATGAATAGTAAAATGCCTCACAAACCAATTTTGGTTATTAATATATACTAGGGTTTGGACCGACCGCGCGTTGTTGTGGAAGCTCCGGTATGTTAAAAAACGCAGTTTGACACCATATATATATATATATATATATATATATATATATATATATATATATATATATATATATATATATATATATATATATATATATATATATATATATATATATATATAGATATATCATAGAGACGATTAATCATATAAAGTGGAACACAAAAATATCAAAATAAAATATAATACAAACAATTGACTTGAAAGTGTATCTTTAAGAAAATAATAAAAAAAGGATTATTAAAAAATTATATAAAGAGCCAAAATATAACTTTAAAATATAATAAGGGACGAAATTGTAATGTATAAAATACTAATAATTTAACTTTAAAATTATAAGGGTTGAAAACTGTTAAATAAAAATTAATTAAGGGGAAAGAATATAAATCTATATAAAATTTAAAATTATAATGATAGAAATTATTACATTAAAATTAGTTTAGAGGTACAAAATATAAAAACAAATAAAAATAAAGGAAGAAAAATGAAAAAAGAATTGAAAGTAAGAATAGTTACTTTATTTTGCTTACGATGGAATGAATAGTAAACCTCCTCACAAACCAATTAATAATATATATATATATATATATATATATATAATGAGAAAAAAATTTTAATTATTAAAATTAATGAGGTTCTAATATATTGAATACATTATATATATAAATCTTTTCTAATAAATATCTTACATATATATTACATTACATATTAATTATTAAATGTCGAATTTTAATTTAATAAAATGAAAAATACAATAAAATGACAAATGGAAAATAGAAAATTCAAAAATTTTAGAAAATGTCATGTGTCCAAATGAAGGAGAAGAGGACATGTGGCAAAAAAACCTTGATTTATTAAGGAGGATATATATATATATATATATATATATATATATATATATATATATATATATATATATATATATATATATATATATATATATATATATATATAGGGAAAAGGGAATATACATTACAGCCCCACCTAAGCTTAGGTACTAAACCTCTTGAAAATACATTGTTTTACTATATAAAGTTTACGGTTAGTGGATTCACGATTAATACTTGAATATGTAAATTCCAGATCAACACAATAGGGTTTAGGGTTTAGGGTTTAGGTTCAAGGTTTAGGGTTTAGGATTTAGGGTTTAGGTTTAGTGTTTAGGGTTTAGGGCTTTAATAAGGAAGCAAGAATATTGATTATCTTTGCCCTTCGTGACGGTGGAAAAAAGTAATGTTCACCTAGGTGAAGTATTAAACGATAATGGAGGAAAGAAAACAAAGATGGTAAAACGATAATGAAAGAAAGAAATGTTATCGAGGATGGTATATTTACCAAGTGAAACCAAAACGGGTATATTTACCAAGTTAAAATGACATATTTTAGAGGTTTAGTACCTAAGCTTAGGTGGGGCTGTAACGTATATTGTCTATCGCTATATATATATATATATATATATATATATATATATATATATATATATATATATATATATATATATGGGAGTGTTCAATTGAGAACATTTCTTATCGCGAGAACATTTGAGAACAAATTTGAAAAACACAATTTTTTTTAATTAAAACTATAAAATAATATTCATATAAATCAAAAAATAATTACAAACAATTAAGAAACCCGCTAACTAACACCACTCACCATCCAACCAACACCACCCACAACCACCACGCGCAACTACCACCCATCACTAACCACCACCACCAACTACCACCCACCACCCATCACTACCTACCACCCACTACCACCACCACCACCAACTACCACCCGCCACCACCATCACCACCCACCACCATCACCACGCAACCACTTTTGGATTAGTGTTTAAGTCCATAAACACTGTTGGTTACTTTTGTGCTATGACATTACGAAAGGATCGTTGCATAAGATGTTAGAATCTAACATGTTACTTTTGTGCTATGACATTACGAAAGGATCGTTGCATAAGATGTTAGAATCTAACATGTTCTATTAGTGGCAAGAATGTTGTGATCTTACACTAATGATAAGGATTAGGAATTGTGAAATGAGTTTCATTGGAAAGGTTTTCAATTGATCTATTTCACAAAGTAAGGATCATAGGTAACATAGTGTGCATGCTCGGAGCATGGGACATCTATTGTTGTAATTCAAGTAATAAATTGATTATCCAAAACAGTAAACAATAAATAATGAGTAGTCAATATGGTGTTTAAATGAAAGTGTTTTATTTATGCTCAAAAGTTTTGGGGCCATATAGGATTAAGTATTATCGTTGTGTTTCATTTTACATGTTTTGACTTCCAGAATAATTGGGTTATTCGAACCTCCACAGTCGGTCATACGTTGGAAGTAGGTATGAAGGAAGACTGTCATGAATCTGTCTGTAGATTGTCTAAAGTGTTTAGACATAGCACAAGTTTGTTGTAGAGTTCATGGGTGCTTTGATAAGATTAATGTATTGGATTAAACCCACGCTCACTTGAATCACTTCATGGATTTATCACGGGTGATTAGTGAGACGATAACATTGTATATTCTTGAAATCAAGATGTGTGAGTTGTTATTTGCTGGTCGGTTGCACATTGATTATAAGTAAACGCACCAGTAACTTGGTGTTATAAAACTTATTGTTGTGTATGATTCGATTAGTAGGTACAAGCAAGCATTTGAGTCTAAGTTTATCCATTCCTTTTACCCAAAGTGGGATAAAAGCGATAAATGTGGGCCCCTCGAAGATTTAGTGATGACACCCTAAGCGCTTGGCCAAGTCGGGACTGAGTTGATGTGTTCAATTGTAGTCTGTTGTCAGTCGTCATAAATCAGATGTCGGGAAACAATACATAGACAGAGAGAATGATTTAAATCCATGTCTCGTGTCTATACGATATCTTGAGAATGGAGGAATATATAATTCCTTATCTAAAGGACACGCGTATCTGATAAGATCAGAGTTGACAACGGTTTTTAAAAGCTACGATTGCTGATCAGGTTCTGAAGTTATGCAAAATAGTTATTAGACTTATCCAAGTGGGAGACTGTTGGATTAGTGTCTAAGTCCATAACTATTTTGGTATGTACTTGACCCGATTATGAGCATGGTCCTTTTGGGTTGCCTTCACCATAGCAATATGTAGGATGAATTAAGGAGAGAAAGGTTTAATTATGATTTATTAATATATTATGAGCATAATATATTAAAAGATAAATCATATTGTTTAATTATTATTAATCAAGAATTAATAAAGAATTAATTTTGTGGCTAAAAGAGATTAATTAAACTTAGGGGATTGGAATTGTAATTATAAGATAATTGCAATTGGGCTATGGATCACCTTGGAATAATAGGTTGGACGAATTCTATGGGGAAGCCCATTAGAAATCGTCCAAGGCATGTTCCAGAAGGGGTCGATAGGCTACTTAGGGCTTAAGCAGTCAAATTAGGGTTTCCTTGTTAGATAACCCTAATTGCCTACCTATTTAAGGAGCCCCTAAGCCCCAAAAACGTGGCCAACACTTGGATTAGGGTTTCCAGCCGTTTTTGTGCCTCCCCTCTCTTTTCTTCTTCATCTTGGTGCTTAGTGGTGTTTGTGACTCCATTAGAGGTGCAACACTTGAGGCACTAAGCTTTCTGAAGCCAAGGATTGATTGTTATTGCTATATAACAATCAAAGGTAAGATCTAAACCCTAATTTCAGTTATAGTTTATTAGATCTAGGGTTTATGGCTTTGGATTATCAATTGCATGTTCATTAGACAAACTAGATCCAAAGCTATTAGGGTTTGCATGTACACCATAGGATTGATGTATTGCTCAAAACCCATCAACCACCACCACCCATCACTACCACCCGCCACCATCACCACCAACCACTACCTACCACCCATCACCACCACCCACCACCACCTCACGCCATCACCACCCATCACTAACTACCACCACTCACCACCCATCACTACCCATCCACCACCACCACCACCACCAACCACCTCCGCCACCACCATCATCACCTAACCACCACCACCCACCACCACCACCCGTTACAACCATCCGCCACCACCACCAACAACCAGTACCTACCACCCATCACCACCATCCGTCACCGCCACCACTCACCACCACCCATCATTACCCACCAACCACCACCACCCATCACTACCCACCACCCCAACCACTACCCACCACCCATCACTACCCACCACCACCTGCTGCCATCACCCATCATGACCCACCACCTACCACTAGCCACCACCATCACCACTAACCACCACCTACCACCACCACCAGCCACCACCCGCCACCATTATCACCACCCAACCACCACCACCTGCCATTACCACCCACTTCCACCACCCATCACCACCGCGTGCCACCACCACCCACAACCACTACCCACCACCACTAACCATCACCACCAACCACTACCCACCACCCATCACTACCCACCACCACCACCACCAACCACCACCCACCACCACCATCACCACCCAACCACCACCACCCCCCACCACCACCCATCACTACCCACCACCCATCACCACCCGCCACCACACCATAACCACCACCACCACCAACCACCACCTGCCACCACCACCCATCACTACCCACCACCCATCATCATCCACCACCACCACCCAACACCCACCCACCATAACCATCACCACTACCACCCCCACCAACAAAGATTTGTTATTTTGTTTTTGATTCATTAGGTTTTCTCTTGTATATAATCAGATGTGATTATATGTATCGAGTGACATGTGATTATATATATCGAATCATATATGATTTATGTGTTATTAAATACATATAATCACATGTGATTAAATACACGTGAAAAACTAGTGAATCGAGAATGCAAAAATAAATATTGTCCACGTAAATCATATATGATTAGATACATATAACTACATGTGATTATATGTATTTAATAAAATATTATTTACGTGGGCCGTATTTATTTTCGTGTTTTTGGCATCGTGTATTAAATCACATGTGATTATATGTATTTAATCACATATGATTTACATAGACAATATTTGTTTTCACGTGTTGATTCAATAGTAGTTCTTGTGTATTTAATCACATGTGATTATATATATTTAATCACATATGATTCGTATGGAAAATATTTATTCTTGTGTCTATTCAATAATTGTTCTAATATATTTAATCACATATAATTTATGTGGACAAGATTCATTATTTCTTTCTCAAATCAATAGTTGTACTCATGTACTTAATCACATGTGATTATATGTATCAAATCGCATATGATTTATATTACTAATATACATGAGTCAATATATTTTCTTATGTATTTAATCATATGTGATTATATGTATTAATCACATATGATTAATGTGGAAAAAGAAAAACTATTTAATTAAAAACGCGAAAATGAATCTTGTGTACAGAAATCATATGTGACTAAATGTACAAGAACAACTATTGAGCACAAATGTGAAAATAAATATTGTCCATATAAATCATATCTAATTAGATAGATATAATCTCATGTAATTAAGCACACGAGAACAACAACTGAATCGAGAACGCGAAAATAAATATTTTCCACATAAGTTCTACGTGATTAGATACATATAATCACATGTGATTATATGCATTTAATCACATATGATATATGTGGACAATATTTATCTTTGTGTTCTTGATTCAATAGTTCTTCTTGTGTATATAATCATCTGTGATTATATGTATCTAATCACATATGATTTATATAGACATCATTATTTTTTGTCCGTATAAATCATAAGTGATTAGATAGATATAATCATATATGATTATATGTTTTTAATCACATATGAGTACAGTGGACAAAGAAAAATTATTGAATCGAGAATGTGACAATGAATCTCATCCACATAAATCATATATGATTGGATACATATAATCACATGTGATTATATGTATCCAATCATATATGATTTATGTATACAATATTTATTTTTGCGGTTTTGACTGAATAATCGCTTTTGTGTAATTAATCACATGTGATTATATTTATATAATCATATATGATTTTAGGTGGACAAGATGCATTTTTCCTTCTCGATTCAATAGTTGTGTTCATGTACTTAATCATATACGATTATACATATAATCACATGTGATAAAATACATGAGAACAACTATTGAATTGTCAAAGAAAAAATGAATTATGTCCACATAAATCGTATGTGATTAGATTCATAAAATCACATGTGATTATATGTATTTAATTATATGTGATTAGATTCATATAATCACAAAGCAAAAATGAATTACCTCCATCACCCATACCCACCCACCACCCACCAAAACCACCACTCGTCACTATCACCAACACTTGCAACCACCCACCCACCCATCACCACACACCACCACCACCAATCACCACCACCCCGCTGCCACCACCACCCCTCCGCCACCACCCCCACCCCCACCTATAAAGATTTGTTATTGTGTTTTGATTCATTAGGTTTTCTCTTGTATATAATCACATGTGATTATATGTATCGAGTCACATGTGATTATATGTATCGAATCATTAATGATTTATATGTTATTAAATACACATAATCACATGTGATTAAATACACGTGAAAAACTAGTGAATCGAGAATGCAAAAATGAATATTGTCCATGTAAATCATATGTAATTAGATACGTATAACTACACGTGATTATATGTATTTAATAAAATACTATTTACGTGGGTCGTATTTATTTTCGTGTTTTCGATTTAATAATTGGCATCGTGTATTAAATCATATGTGATTATACGTATTTAATCACATATGATTTACATAACCAATATTTGTTTTCACATGTTGATTCAATAGTTGTTCTTTTGTATTTAATCAAACATAGACAATATTTGTTTTCACATGTTGATTCAATAGTTGTTCTTTTGTATTTAATCACTTGTAATCATATGTGATTAAATACAGATAATCACTTGTAATCATATGTAATAAAATATTATTTACGTGGGCCGTATTTATTTTTGTGTTTTTGATTTAATAATTGGCATAGTGTATTAAATCTCATGTGATTATATGTATTTAATCACATATGATTTACATGGACAATATTTGTTTTCACGTGTTGATTCAATAGTTGTTCTTGTGTATTTAATCACATGTGATTATATATATTTAATCACATATGATTCGTGTGGAAAATATTTATTCTTGTGTCGATTCAATAATTGTTCTAATATATTTAATCACATGTGATTATACGTATTTAATCACATATGATTTATGTGGACAAGATTCATTATTTCTTTCTCAATTCAATAGTTGTACTCATGTACTTAATCACATGTGATTATATGTATCAAATCGCGTATGATTTATATTGATAATATTCATGAGTCAATATTTTTCCTTATGTATTTAATCGTATGTGATTGTATGTATTAATCACATATGATTAATGTGGAAAAAGAAAAACTATTTAATCAAAAAAGCGAAAATGAATCTTGTGTACAGAAATCATATGTGACTAAATTTACAAGAACAGCTATTGACCAAGAATGTTAAAATGAATATTGTTCATATAAATCATATATAATTAGATACATATAATCTCATGTAATTAAGCATAGAAGAACAACAATTGAATCGAGAACGCAAAAATAAATATTTTCCACATAAATTATATGTGATTAGATACATATAATCACATGTGATTATATGCATTTAATTACATATGATATATGTGGACAATATTTATCTTTGTGTTCTAGATTCAATAGTTGTTCTTGTGTATATAATCATATGTGATTATATGTATCGAATCACATATGATTGATATAAACATCATTATTTTTTGTCCGTATAAATCATATGTGATTCGATACATATAATCACATATGATTATCCGTATTTCATCACATATGATTACAGTAGACAAAAAACAATTATTGAATCAAGAATGTGACAATGAATCTCATCCACATAAATCATATATGATGGGATACACATAATCACATGTTATTAGGGTATCTGTGAACAATAACATAAAACAAGTAATGCCTACATAATATGTGAATCTGATTCATATTCATTTGCTTTAATAATCTCATACAGATCAGATTCCGTAAGCTCAAAATCCAAGTATATATCTTAAAATTTCTTCTAGAAGGTGGTAATAAGATGTGCTTGATTTCCATAATGGATGGGTGAAGAAGGAGCCTAAGAAGCTTAATCTAACGCATGATACTAACAGTAACAGAAGCACGTTCAAATATATCATTTATATTTTTTATTGCTACTTTCTCGCTGATATAAGTATCAATTTCCTTCTTTGTTTTTTGATTTAATCATCCACCAAGTAAATGCTACACTACAATTACTTACATGATTAACAAAAATGAACCAATTATACGCATAATTCATCGTAAAAGCAAACAAGTTCAGAATTCATCAACAATAGGAAATAATTTAGGAATTTTATAGATAGAATGTCTTCAATGATGTGAGATCAAGTATTAGACACTTGATTCTTCGTTCATTATAAGCTTAATTTCATAAATTTCATGATAAATCATGTCAATTTAGGTTGAAAAACGCAAGTGTATAGACTCAAAAAAACCCTATCTGGAAGCTCGTATCGATCGTGTTTGCAGAGATCAACATCGTTGTCAATTGGGACTTGCAGAAGAGATTGCTAACGATGAGCTCCTCGTCGGGGTGAAATCAGAAACAAGATGCTTCGACGGAGGTCCGATGGCTTCAACAGAGGTCGGGTGGCTTCGATGGTGGTCCAACGTGAAAAATGAGATGAGAAAAGATAAGTATTTGTGGGGTGGGGTATGGTATTTTTTATTTATCTAATTAATAGTTATAACAAACAAGCGTGTTTTTTGAACTTACAGGCTAAAAAATGTTCTCAATCTCAAAAATGTTCTCATTTGAACATAACTCTCTCTCTCTCTCTCTCTATATATATATATATATATATATATATATATATATATATATATATATATATATATATATATATATATATATATATATATATATATATCAAGTTCTTCATTCCCAGATGATACAACCATGTCATTTGTATCCACTTCAATATCAAATGCAAGTTTCGGCATGCTTGTCCAAGAATACCTCCATTTCCTTGACATGATGCTTGTCCTCACTGGATCTCGGATTAGCATATGAGTAAGAATTTTTTCAATTGTGTCCTGAGGAAGAGCACTAATTCTATCCCGACTCTTGCCTTTACTTTTACCTTCACCTTTCATCTCTTCTCTTGATGACTTGATTTTCCAAGGCCTCGAAATGCCAAAACCAAATAGATTTAGATTAAATTATATAACATTCTTTTGCCATTTAATACATATCTAACACAACAATAAAGGGAATAGAAAGTGTTTGCTTCAAACAAAGATACAAATAATTGAACTAGAAAAGAAATATACTAATGAAAATCAAACATATCCATGCTCCACAATACTAAATATGCTCTACTTGAATACTAGAGTCCTAAATCCCTTATTATATCTAACATGATGTATGCTTTACAATACAAGATTTCCAAAAAAAAGATTGCCACTCATTGTCTACCCCCTAATATAAATTATATGGTATCAAGGCTAACACAAGAGGTGCACGATGTAGAAAATCAATATAAGATGAGGAAAAACGAAGGAAAAAACCACTGAAGTAGAAGAATGTTGGATTTTATTGGAACGATTTATTTTGACTCTTTAATATTAACTAGTGTGAATAAAATAATACATTCTTGAAACTGAACCCAATAAAAATATCTATAATTGAATCGAACCCTATTGATGTGCTTAGATAACCTAGTATATGCGTCGAACCCATGTAAATGAGGAACAAATGGCAGCCGGGAGCAAACCCAGAAACCCGGAAAATTCAATGAGATTCTTAAGTAAAAGATCGTTAGCTTGATTAGGTAGGAGAATGGCTGATAGTTATCCAGCAATTCCGAAAATGATGAACGACTAGTAGACTTGCCTTTTGTTGGTTTTTTCTGATCGTTTTTCAATCGTGTTCACTCCAATATGTTGAAATCGGAAACTGAAACCTCTCTAAGCTATCAAAGTCAGAACTGATATCAGTGGAGTCACTCTAAGCTGATAAAATCGGAACTAAAATCATCGCCGATTGATCTAGGGCATGGAGATGACCTGTGGGGAAAGGGGCCAGGGTGGCTTATTATTATTTATTTAGTTAAAATAAATTTAGGATAAATTTATAAATTTAGCTAAAAAAATTTAGACAAAACTGCAAAAATGGTCGTTTAGTTCAATCCTCGATTTTTTTTGGCTTGATGGTTCTTTGGGCCTGGTTTGTATGTGGAAATGGTCCCTCCGAATATTAAAATGACTGTTATACCCTTTACTTTTATTTTTACATTTTTTTAATATTTGTTTTAAAATTTTGATAATTAAAATAATAAAAGAGTCTCTCTTATACACACACACAAGAAAACACACCCCACCTCCTCTTCTTCTTCCCCAACCATAAACACACACTAAAATTAAAAACACATAACACACTCTGAAAGCTGAAGAGTAGAATCCCCCCACACACATAGCCGAAATTCAAAGAAGAACGAGGGACAGAGGCAGTGGATTTGAAGTGATAAAAAGAAAATTTGGTTTCCTGTCGGCAAATTTATTGGTTGTGATTAGGGATCCATTGAAGCTCTTTATTTCATCTGCTTTGATCATCTGTTCATTTAACAAGTTTGCTCACCATAGGTTTCTCTTTTCTCTTTTTACTGTTTTGATTCCTTTAAGGATTCTCGCACCATAGTTGTGTGGCTATTTTGGAGTAGGAAATCATTAACATCAGCATAACCTAAGTGAGTAGTAACAGATAGGGTTTTAGTAGAGCCCTATTATAAATGTTATTGGAAAGTGAAAGGCGCACAAATTCTTCAGCCATAGGATTTAAGTTTAATAATCGCTCATATCTTTCTTAAAACCCTCTTTGTGGCTATGGTGACCAGCCCCATTCGTCAGCCTATGATTGTTATTATTTGATCCTGAAATCAAAATCGAAGACTCTGTCTTATCAACATCTTTTAATTCCACCTAGTTATTTGACACATCGTTCTCAACAATAGTCATGGTATCGATGAACCACCGATTGTAAATTGATTTTGAAGAAGAAGATTGACTCTCAATTAACACGTCACACTTGAAGAGGTGTTTGGGTTTGTGACTGAGAAGAAGAAAGACAAAAGGAGATACGTCGGAGGTTATGTATGTGTAACATCCCAATTTCCAAGAATGAGATTTTAGGGATTTATGTGCAAATAAGGAAGTCTACTCGACGAGTGGATGTCCTGACTCTTCGAGTAGGAACGATTTTTGGCCACGTGTTTAAGTGACCAACTTACCGAGTCAGAGGAAGGACTCGACGAGTTGGTGCTGGAGGATGAAACCCTAATTTCCGGGGGTCTGCACCCTATTTAAAGGGTCATTAGCCTCCCTTAGACCCCCTTACAGCCCCTTGTGAGTCCAGAAACCCTAATTTGTGTGTGTGCTCCATTCTTGTGTGATTTTCAAGCTTGGAAGGTGTTTTTCAAGGAGAAGACTTGAAGTATAAAAGGATTAGTACATGAGGAGCTAGTGGATCAGACTCTTTTACTTCTTGGCATCAGTTTGAAGGTAACAAGTCGTTACCTTGACCTTCTCTCCTTCTAGATGTCATTATGTTAAAGATTAGGGCTTTCTAGCATGTTTATGTTAGCCATTTTGAGTTGGGCTAGGATCTCAAGTTGCAACTTCAGATCTGAACTTACCTTGGTCTCTATGTATATAAAGTCTCCATCTTTAGCAAGTATGGACCTTCTCTTGTGAGTTAAACCCCATTACAAGACTGGATTTGGCATTCTAAGCCTTTAAAGCCTTGCATGCATGTAAAGTTTGAAACTTTACGTGATAAACATGCCTTGGGAAGCTTGATCTGTATTATGGAGTTTTGGAATGGCTTAAAAAGTATCTGAATACGCCGCACATACGCATGCAGAGTGGATTCATTTGGGCTTTTAGGCCTTAGAGGGTTGAGCCTAGATTGTTGGGCCTCATAGCCCACTGTAAAGCATAATTAGGATCTGGGAATCTGGAATCGGAAGCATTGAGCCCTTGGGGCCATATTGAGCCAATTGGGATTACCTTGTTTTGGGCTAAAGACTTATTAGAAATTATGAAAAGGCCCATTTGAAGGGTTAGGCCCAATTTGGAAAATTGGGCCATTAATGGACTATGGGTGCGTTGGATTTAATGCATTAGAATGAGGTCTTATGAATGTTCCCAAATTGGATCAAAGAGTAAAATGGTCATTTTACCCTAAATAATGTTATAGACTTTGATTTAGTGTTAATATGATCATGATAGCCGGGACTCATCGGAGCAGCTGTTAGAGACTACTTTCCGCGAGTTTGGACACGCAGTATCACGAGGTGAGTTACCTTCCAGTAGCGGTGGGTCTACGGCCACAATGTCAGCCCACTAGTAGGAATTGTATGCTAGGTGATTGTCTTGGTGTTGTTCATATAGGTTTGCTATTACCTGATATGTTTGTGTGCTAGCATGATATGTTATATGTGATAGTAGTAGTAGGAGGTGAAATAGTCCTTGTATGTCGGTCGTAAGGACCGACGGGTAAGTTAAGCACCCCAGAACGGCTTGACCTGGGTAGGTCGGGCACCCCAGAACTGCCTGGAAATATATGTATGTTATATTATTACGTGGTAGAGGTAGGGGTGAATTAGTCCCCGGTAGTCGGGTGAGATAGACCGACGGGTAAGTCAAGTACCCCAAAATGGCTTGACCTGGGTAAGTCAGACGCCCCAGAACTGTCTGACAGTATGTTAATGTATGATGTGTGGTATGATGGGGGTGGGGGACTCACTAAGCTTCGTGCTTACAGTTTTCATTTTTGTTTCAAGTACCTCTTCAGCGAAGGGGAAAAAGCCGGCGCGGTAGCTGCACATCACACGCACATCGTATTTCCGCACTATGTGATTCATGAGATTGTACTATGATATTATTACGATTGTTATGGCATGACCTTGAGACATGAGATTATGGTTTTATGAAAAGTTGTGACTCGATGATGTTTTCTTATAAATGTTTTGCAAATTATTATATCAAGATAAAAATTTTGGTCTTGAAAATTGGGACGTTAAAGCCCACATACTATGAGTCCAATCATCCTCGGGATGGAATACTCTCGACCCACAACTATCGGGTTGGAATGCCCACAACAATCAAACATGTGCACCTATATCAGATAATCATATAACAATCTATAGAGACAATATACTAGGGTCCAATCATCCTCGGGATGGAATACCCACAACTACTAATCAAGCATGTGCACAGACAACAAGTAAACACATAACATTCATCATACCATAACTGCCACCTGACTCTCCGGGGTGCTAAATAGTTACTACTTGAACACTATCACATACCTCATGGCTTAAACAATCCTAGGCTAAAAGATTCAATTATATAACGGTTAGACTCAAACAAGAGTTGCGTAGCAAAACCAAATGCTCTGGCCTGAGACCGTTTGACCCATGAAATATCTGACTGGACATATTCACTCAATAACTATTTCACATGAAAAAGAGTTACACTATAACATGTAACCATCCTATCTACATGATATCGATCTAGTATATCATAACCCCAAACCAACACCCTAAGTACTAGGGTACCGATCTAACAAATCATAACTGCACATAATCCTAGATAACCAAGATAACAATCCTAAGGGCCCCACCTGGTGTCGTAGAACCTGCCAATATAGTAAAGAGGAACTCACCTCACAACTGTTGAATCGAAGTAATAAACTCAAACTCTCGAACCACGACCACGAACTCCACCACCAATATTTACCATAAGACCATTTCCATAAACTTCCAATTTACCAAAATACCCCAAAAGTCAACTGGTCAACCCTTGGTCAAAGTCCAAGTCGATGGTCAAGGTCAACAGTCCATGTTGACCTGACTCGTCGAGTGCAGTTCATTGACTCGTCGGGTCCTTCCTAAACTCGAGAAGTCATGAAATCGTCAGTTGACTCGTTGAGTTTTCCCTGAAACTCGCTGAGTTCATTTATGTCCAAGAGTCGGGGAAATCCTAGCTGACTTGCCGAGTCACCCTACTGGCTCGCCGAGTCCATATATAAGTCCTTGCACGACAATCTTCTCTTGTGAGTTAAACCCCATTACAAGACTGGTATGTGATAGTGTTCAAGTAGTAACTATTTAGCACCCCGGAGAGTCAGGTGGCAGTTATGGTATGATGAATGTTATGTGTTTACTTATTGTCTATGCACATGCTTGATTAGTAGTTGTGGGTATTCCATCCCGAGGATGATTGGACCCTAGTATATTGTCTCTATAGATTGTTATATGATTATCTGATATAGGTGCACATGTTTGATTGGTTGTGGGCATTCCAACCCGATGGTTGTGGGTCGAGAGTATTCCATCCCGAGGATGATTGGACTCATAGTATGTGGGCTTTAACGTCCCAATTTTCATGACCAAAATTTTTATCTTGATATAATAATTTGGAAAACATTTATAAGAAAACATCATCGAGTCACAGCTTTTCATAAAACCATAATCTCATGTCTCAAGGTCATGCCATAACAATCGTAATAATATCAGAGTACAATCTCATGAATCACATAGTGCGGAAATACGATGTGCGTGTGATGTGCAGCTACCGCGCCGACTTTTTCCCCTTCGCTGAAGAGGTACCTGAAACAAAATGAAAACTATAAGCACGAAGCTTAGTGAGTCCCCCACCCCCATCATACCACACATCATACATTAACATACTGTCAGACAGTTCTGGGGCGTCTGACTTACCCAGGTCAAGCCATTCTGGGGTACTTGACTTACCCGTCGGTCTATCTCACCCGACTACCGGGGACTAATTCACCCCTACCTCTACCACGTAATAATATAACATGCATATATTTCCAGGCAGTTCTGGGGTGCTCGACCTACCCAGGTCAAGCCGTTCTGGGGTGCTTAACTTACCCGTTGGTCCTTACGACCGACATACAAGGTCTATTTCACCTCCTACTACTACTATCACATATAACATATCATGCTAGCACACAAACATATCAGGTAATAGCAAACCTAGATGAACAGCACCAAGACAATCACCTAGCATACAATTCCTACTAGTGGGCCGACATTGTGGCCGTAGGACCCACCGCTACTGAAAGGTAACTCACCTCGTGATACTGCGTGTCCAAACTCGCGGAAAGTAGTCTCTAACAGCTGCTCTGATGAGTCCCGGCTATCATGATCATATTAACACTAAATCAAAGTCTATAACATTATTTAGGGTAAAATGACCATTTTACTCTTTGATCCAATTTGGGAACATTCGTAAGACCCCATTCTAATGCATTAAATCCAACGCACCCATAGTCCATCAATGGCCTAATTTTCCAAATTGGGCCTAACCCTTCAAATGGGCCTTTTCATAATTTCTAATAAGTCTTTAGCCCAAAACAAGGTAATCCCAATTGGCTCAATATGGCCCCAAGGGCTCAATGCTTCCGATTCCAGATTCCCAGATCCTAATTATGCTTTACAGTGGGCTATGAGGCCCAACAATCTATGCTCAACCCTCTAAGGCCTAAAAGCCCAAATGAATCCACTCTGCATGCGTATGTGCGGCGTACCTGGCACGTACGCCCGTCGTATGCTGACCTTGACCGCATACGGGAAGTTGACCCAATACGCCCAACATACTGGCCAGCTTCCTTGGGACCTCATTCATGACTTAATCCATTAAGCCTTTACATCCAAAATGTAGATCCAAGTCCTTTGAGACCTTGTAAACCATAAAGTCACAAACTTTATGTGCTTGCATGCATGGTTGGGGTCAAACATGGATTTGGGTCCTTTTAACAAACTTTAAGACCCACTAACACTTGCATGGTTATGGCTTAACTACCAAGGTCCGATTTTTATGACTCTTAGTGCCTCTAAGAGTCCAAAAGGACAACTATTATGGTCTGAAGTCGTTAAGATGCAAGAAGCCTCAACAATGGAGTCCAAAAGTAACCTTAAACACCCTCCATTAGCAATCTAAGAATATAATGACCAAGTTTGGAACTTGATACCTCAAATGGGTCAGAAAAGGTGTTAATCTTTTGGATCTACAAGCTCTTGGTGGATCCTAGCTCCTTCTTCAAGTTCCTTTCTCTTCCAAAGCACCAAAATTACACCAAAGTGCACTCAAATGGCCTCCAAATAACAAAGACACACCAAAGTGGGTTAGGGTTTTTATGGTGACTGCTTAAGGGTGTTAGGGAGGCTGGTCCAAGGGCGTAATGTCCTTTATATATGGATCAAACCTTAAAAGTTAGGGTTTTAGGTTCTGCCCGCGTATGTTGCGCATACTCTTTGGTACGCTGGGCGTATGCGTATGGCCTCCGCGCTTTAATCCCTTGAGTACGCTAGGCGTACATGGGAGGGTACGCCCCGCGTACGTGCCTTATCAGCCCAAAACGTACAAGGCCCAAGGTCCAAATCCAACTTTTAAAATTTAATACTCCTAAGTAATTACAAGATTAGTACCTTATAAATCCCAAATGTTACATGGGCATTCCAACCCGATGGTTGTGGGTCAGGAGTATTCCATCCCGAGGATGATTGGACTCATAGTATGTGGGCATTCCAATCCGATGGTTATGGACCAGAAGTATTCCATCATGAGGATGATTGGACTCATAGTTTGTGGGCATTCCAACCCGATGGTTGTGGGCCAAGAGTATTCCATCACGAGGATGATTGGACTCATAGTATGTGGGCATTCCAACCCGATGGTTGTGGACCAGGAGTATTCCATCCCGAGGATGATTGGACTCATTGTATGTTGGCATTCCAACTCGATGGTTGAGGGCCTGGGGTATTCCAACCCGATGGTTGATTGGACCCATAGTATGTTGTTTTGTTTGATATGATATGTGTATTATTGTGTGTATGGGTATTTTGAGGGGTAACTCACTAAGCCTTCGAGCTTACATTTATCGATTATTATTTCAGGTACAGCAGATGACCGCGAGAAGGCGAAGGCGTGACCGTACACTTCCTCATATTTTGACTTGGATTTCTAGGATACTCATATATGAAATTATTTTGAAAACGGATTTGTAATAATTATTGGTTTTTGAATGTTTTTGAAAAGTTTTAAATTGGCTTTATTTTTACGGATGTTACAGTGTGTGTGTGTTCTTCTTATACGATCCAAATCTCTCACCCTTCTTTTCCCTGAGCGACCTAACATTTGGGTGAGTATGTGTCTATGGGTGTGTGTTTGCAACACATTTATTCTCTAGATTAGTAGGTTAATGTATTCATATCAAAGATGAATATGGGTTAAGGCATCAAGTCACTTCTCATTGACTTAATACGAGTCTGAATTTATTAAGTCACAAAGTTGACCCAAAAAGCACAAAATTTCCATTTTACCCTTTTGACCAAAAATACATCTTCTCACACATTCTTTCTCTTGAACTTACTCCCTTAACCTCTTTTAAGTGACTTAAACTTATCTCGGTCATTTCAATGAAGTCATAACTTCATATTCTCATCTTTTTCTCATAATTGATCATTTTGCCCTTGGTTAATATTTGACTAAAAGTCAACTTTTTATAAATTTTAGTTTCTTACAATGCATTATTATAGAGTTTTACATTTTGACAACAAAATTTTGTAATTTTAGCATTTAGCCACAAATATTCTTAAACTTTAGCCATAAACTTTCTTATTTTAAACTTTAGCCACAAAACCTTTTTATTTTGACATATTTGATCCCTAAACGTTTGTACATTCATAATTTCCACCCCATACTTTGTCAACTTCCACTTTCCACCCATACCTTGTAAAATGTCACTTTACCCCTCAAATTTATACATCGACATCTTTCATCTCTTTACCTTTCATATCTTGGCATGTTTGCGGGTTTCACATATTTGGTCCCAGTGTAGAAATTGAATTACAAGAATGGTCCTTGTAATTTACATAATAGGTCAGGATTGGAACACAAACCTAAATGTAGGGGGGGGGGGGACATATTTACATATCATTTTTCTAGTTAATGATAATGAGATTTTTTGATATTTTGAATGTTTTCAAAAATATAATGTCTTTAAAAAATTAGAATTGATTGCAGATTTTATATACTAAACAAACAAATCATATAAATATACTAAACAAACCATATTAAATATCATCGGAATTCATATATCAATTACAACAAATAATATATAATTAGTAATATATTAATATAAAAATAATGCAAAATATTTTCGTATAAACAGTTAGGTTAAGAAAAGTGAAATACCACACAATTTCAAAGTTATAAGTTGGTCAGTGGAGGAAGTTAAAAAGGAGGGCAAGAGCACAAACCAAAAATGAGGCTGTGAGAGGTGAAGAACTAACCATCAGCAAATAGTGTGAGGACGAATGAGAGCCGGAGAGGGCGAAGTTCGTAAGGCGGTGGGCCCAACATAACACGATTGAGGAGAAACTAATGGGCGCAACATAGCACGATTGAGTAGAGACTCATGGCAAGTGGTGGCTGAGAAGTAGCAGTACAAACAACAAGTAGAGACCTGGAAATGGCCTAGCTCTTCGGCGCTGACAGTTTTTTGATTCTTCGCAATCTTCTCTGATTTTACATTTTTACCAGTTTGATTTCACACCTATTTTTACTTATTTTTAATATTTTGTGCAACTTCTGCTTCGTGAACTACATGTTCCACATTATATATAACATTTTTGGGAATATTGAATTTTTGCTCATATATTTCGGGGTTGAACGATTCTATGGGATCCATTTTTTATTTAGTTTTTCTTTGCCCTATTTTTTAGGATTAATATTACACCTATAAAAAACCAGTTGAAACTGTAATTTGTTGAACTAAAATATTAGTTCGTTTTGTGAACTCTTTTTTCAACGGATCGATTAGTCCGGTTGATAGAATAAGAGTTTGTTTTCTGAATTCATATATATATTATAGATACTGATAAGGCAAAAAACGGGGGGTAGGGGGATGGCCTCCCCGAACCCCTTAATAGTTTCGCCCCTATAATAGGTCTTTGTGCATAGTTATATTTACAGGAATGATGTATATGTTTAAAAAGTTAAATAAATGCTCATTCCTAATTACAAAATTACAAAAGTGAGCTTTGGTCCCTACATAAAAAGTGATTTACAAAAATGGTCCCCGTGAGTTTTTTTTTTCTTTTTTTCAAAAAATATCCTTGTAATTTCGTTAGCAAAACCTTACCTGCATCCCCCACAAAACGGGGAGAGAGCATTTTCTAGTGAAAAATGAAATAACAACCTAAAATTATCTTGCAATATAAAAAATCAAAGTAAGATTTGTTAGGTGACCATTTCCTGTCCCTTAATCCATTGCCACATCGGCTTCATATAAGTTTTATTTCTCTTATCTTTTATTTTTTTCCAAACCACAACCTATAAAAATGATATATTTCTCATTCATTCAATCTATTTACCACATCATTATTTTTAATTTAATTAAATTAGTAAATATTAAATAAATCATTATTTTTTAATTAAAAAAACTAATACAAAAAAAATACATGACAATAAGAAAAATACACGTTAATAGAAAAAAAATAATTAAAATCCTAAATTTTTTCTTTTATTCTAAAAACTATATCTTTTATTTTTTTTTTGTCTTTTAGTTAGCTATTAAAATAAAAGGATAATGTCGAAGGGAGTTTCACCTTCTTAGGAATTTTGGTTGCGCGAGACGGAGGTCAACGGCGACAGCGAGACGAGGCTTTGGCGACAGTGAGACAGAGAGGTGGACAGCGCGCAGCGGCTTCCGGTTCCTTGGTGGGAGACGGCGGAACAGCAGCCGGTAGTCTTTTCCTCCGTTTGTACTGATTTGTTACTTTCTGCAGCTCAGCCCTAGCTATTAAGGTAATCGTCTCCATTTCTCGCGGTGGTTCATTTGTGATTTATTCCTTTCTTAATTATTTCGGGTCACATTATGGAGTTGATTTAATAAAAAGAAGAATAATGTCGAACTTGGTTAGCTGCAGGCGTGCAGCTGCCCTAACTTCCTCATACCATGTGTTATATAGCAAGTATATAATGCATCTTAGTAGTTGTAGGTAGGGGCATGAGTTGCGATTCTAAGAGCTTAGCCTTTTAGAAATCATGTATTGACATTTAGATATCAAAATTGTTACTAATCATGTGGATATAATAAAGGATTTAGGGCCAGTATTATTGAGCATGAACATGTTTGAGTCTCATTAGTATATCTGTCCTCTACTTCTATTATAGTATTATTTGTATCTTCACTTAAGCAACACCAGTTCATATTTGTTTGAAATTTTGGGAAAGAATGTTATGCCTATAAATCTATTTGGCTTTGAATTCTATTTTACAGCCTTGTGGAGTATCCAAACCTTGAGAAACTCATCAAGAGATGAAAGCTCAATGCCAAAGTTTGGATAGAATCAGTAATCTCCCTCAAGATACAATTGAAAAAATTCTAACTCATATGCCAATCCGAGATGCATTGAGGACAAGCATTTTGTCAAAGAAATGGAGGTATTGTTGGACAAGAATGCCAAAACTTGTGTTTGATGACATGTTTACAGGATCATCTATATTTGAAAATGATGTAATCCAAGATTATAACTTTGAAGATAAGATTATCAAGGCAATCTTCCAAGTTTTGTTGCTACACAAGGGTCCGATATCGGAATTCTGTCTTTGTATTGAAGATACAGAAATCGTTAATGAGATTGACATGATAATACTCCATCTTTCCTGGAACAAAAATATCAAGAAATTCATTTTTGAATGTGTCATAGGCTACAAGCTACCATGTTCGTTTTTTTCGTTGCAAGAATTAGAACACCTAGACCTCAGATGTTGTAAATTTGAGCTTCCTCATATGTTTAACGGATTTAGTAAGTTGAAAATCCTCAAATTTTTTGAAGTTGAAACCACTACTGAGATGCTTCAACGATTCCTTTCCAATTGCCCACTACTTGAGGAGTTTACTTTGGTAAGTTGCATATAACTACTTATGAATTAAGCTCTTTTAATGAAATACATTCTTACAAAGGTATTCTTATGAAGATTAGAGACTTTGTAGGAGGACACAAGTGTACATTTGTTGAGCTGTTTAAGTGTTTGCCTTCGATTCAGGTTCTGATAATCTCTAAGTTTTATGTCAAGGTAATACTTAACTTGTTATTTTTTTTAATCTTATGCATGAATATTGTGCTCTAATCCTTGTTTTGGAATTTGGATAAAGCTTTTTGCTGCAGGTGGTATGCCATGGAAGCTCCCCACTTCACTAATCCACTTGAGGAGACTTGTTCTTGATGTCTGTTTTCTAATACAAGACGAGATTTCATCCACACTTTGTCTGATCAACAACTCCCCAAATTTGGAGAAGATTCAAATAAACGTAAATATAGTCTACATGCTATAATATATATTCATAATTCTACTGACAATTTGACATGTTTTCTGATTAGATGAATTATGATGGTGAAAAAACTTTCACCAACTTGTTTGATATTCAAGAAGACTATTCTGGCCTCAACTTGGATCATCTTAAAGAGTTGGAGATCACAAGCTTCCATAACCTTGCTACCGAAATGGAGTTTTTGAAACTCATTATGGCTAAGTCACCTCTGCTTAAGAAAGCACGAATAGAGCTCAGTATATTGGTTACTGTTGGTGAAGAAAATAAGATGCTTCGAGATTTGTTATTTCTGCCATTTCCACGTGCATCACCAGCAGCAAAATTCAGTATCGAACGCCCTAAATATTAACCGGTGAATGCAAATTAAGTTTTACTGATGCAAGTTTAAATGTGTTGGTTGAAATATAAGGATTGTAAAGCGCAGTGCCTTTATTGTCTATATTGAACTGGTTTAGATGTGTTTTTGGGTTGATTATGAGTGTTATGACAATTGTTAACTTTCTACTCCCGTATATTCCTCAACTCATCTATCCACCTATATTTATGTTTGACAAATAAACACAAATAAAATGTATATTGTAACTAAGTTATAACCAGTATACTATATGGTTGACAAACTAAAATAATAGAGACTATAAAAGTTACAATTATTATTCATAAATTTGCAAACATTTATTTTTATACAACATTGGATATTTTGTCAGCATGTCTATCATTGATGTTTCTGTTTCTCTAAGAATGTACTCTAGTTCCTGGTATATCTTACTGTCTTTTAGCAAATGAGTTAAGTTAGAGCATAATAATATAATAGACAAAACTAAAAATAGGATCCTATAATACACAAATAAATAAAACACCATGACACGGTTTATGACATAAGCATAAAACAACATATTTTTGTTGATTTATCGTTAGAGTGGCATATTTTATTTGTTTCTGTTACAATATTTTAACCATTAAAAAATGTCAATAAAAACATGGTTTTCTGGTTTTAATTTAAAAGGTAAAATACAAAAAATTTGCATATGTATAGAGTTACTTCTAAAGTTTTTGCTTCTAAACCGGCCCATAGCAAAATCTAATGGCATCACAGTTCAACGACCCTCTTGGACACTAATTCTAACTCAAACTATTTGGATCTTTGAAATATTATTCACACACACACACACACACACATATATATATATATATATATATATATATATATATATATATATATATATATATATATATATATATATATTAGGTACGTTCACAGCCCCGTGCTAAGCATGACCCATAAAGTCTAATTTATATATTTCCTGAAAGAAGTATATGATTGAAAGTTATGCTATAAATTGGTAAGGTTTTAGAAGAACAATGTCTTAATAGTAAAATGTTTATCAGGTTATGTTGAAAGTAGAGAACTAAGTAAATTGATGAATCCTTGAAAGTGGAATTTGAGAATGAAAAGAGAGTAGCAATACATAGGTAGTACGTGCTTCGGTTCTGAAGCTCAAGTTTTCTCATATCGTATGATTGTCCATGGTAGTAATAGAAATAGGTATGGATGACAGGATGAGTGTCTGTACCGAGTTTTCTTTGGTGTAATTTGGCATTTACATGAAGTGTTACAATCAATGGTTACTTTAAAAACTACCAAATATTGTTGTAATAGAAAGAAATAAAAGTATAAATGTTATGATAAAACAAATCAATAAAGTACATTTTTGTCATGAATCATACTAAGATACTCGACTACATCCTTGGCAGATTATTGAGTACTTGTATGACAGTGAACTTTAACTTTTGAAGATAACATCAATGAATCTTCTTCCATCCATCAATCAACGGTTACTTTAAAAACTACCAAATATTGTTGTAATAGAAGGTAACTCACCTCATGATATTGCTTGTCCAAACTCACAAAAAGTGGTCTCTAACAGCCGCTCCGATGAGTCTTGGCTTTCATGATCATATTAACACTAAATCAAAGTCTATAACATTATTTAGGGTAAAATGACCATTTTACTCTTTGATCCAATTTGGGAACGTTTGTAAGACCCCATTCTAATGCATTAAATCACATGCACCCATAGCCCATCAATGACCCAATTTTCCAAATTGGGCCTAACCCTTCAAATGGACCTTTTCACAATTTCTAGTAAGTCTTTTTTCAACTGATTGATTAGTCCGGTTGATAGAATAAAAGTTTATTTTCTGAATTCATATAGATATTATAGATACTGATAAGGCAAAAAACAGGGGCAGGGGGATAGCCTCCCCGGACCCCTTAATAGTTTTGCCCCTATAATAGGTCCTCGTGCATAGTTATATTTACAGGAATGATATATATGTTTAAAAAGTTACATAAATGCTCATTCCTAATTACAAAATTACAAAAGTGAGCTTTGGCCCATACTGTAACATCCCGAAATAGCGAGAGTAGAGTTGAAGGGCCAAAAGTGTTAATTGGGAAAGAGTGACTCGGCGAGTCCATGTATGGACTCGGCGAGTAGAGTCGCGGCTGGACCGCGTGTTAAGTAGCCGACTCGGCGAGTCGATGAGTTGGACTCGGCGAGTAGGCGCTGGGTGGAGAAAACCCTAATTCTCGGGATTGAGCCCTATATAAGGAACATTATGTTCCTTCCCCAGCCTCTTTACTTCCCTCTTGAGTGCTAGAAACCCTATATCGCAGAGGAGATCCATTGTTGAGTGGATTGAAGCTTGGAGAAGTAATCTTTGAAGGAAATTGTGGGAATTGAAGGCTTGGGGCAAGGGGCTTTGCTTGGAACCAACTTCATTGCAGTTGGGGGCGTCCATTGGAGGTAATATCTCGTTCTTGGTCCGATTGTATGTTGTTTCTTCATTTTGGGGTTTGTGGGATCATGTTTAAGGGTGTAAATGGATGTCTATAGGGTAGATCTGAGGTTGCTACCTCAGATCTGGAAGGGAGGAGAATCAGAGAGCATGAAAGTCCCTGTGTTGGAGTGTTTTGTGAGGCTTGCAAGTCCCAAACCCTAGTTATGAGTGAATTTGGCCTAGATCTATTTGGATTCACGTAAAGATTGCCACTTTACGTGATGGATGAGTTGTAGGAGGTTGGATCTATGTTTTGGATCATTTGCATGGCCTGGAAAGCTTCTGAATGGATTCAGATTGGTGGTACTCGGCGAGTCACATGGGTGAACTCGACGAGTTGCTTGAAGATGAGCTGGGACTCGACGAGTTGGAAGAACAACTCGGCGAGTCGGATGAAGATAGCCTTGGACTCGGCGAGTCTGTTCTTGGACTCGGCGAGTCTTGTCGAAGAGTTCCGATATTCTCTGGTTGAGTCGAGAATCGGTGAGTCAAGGGATGACTCGGTGAGTTGTGTGCGAGTGGTCTCTGAGTTGTTGGACTCGGCGAGTCTCGGGGTGACTCGGCGAGTTAGGTCGCGGATGGAGTGAAATCTGAGCATGGGAACTCGACGAGTCATAGGGTTGACTCGGCGAGTAGGGTCAGTCAGGAGTTGACTTTGACTTTGTCTTTGCCCAAGGGTTGACCAATGGTGTTCAGGGGCATTTTGGTAATTATTGTTTGTTGTTTTGAGTTCAGCGCATTGGTGGTTGACCAGTGGTGGAGATCGTATCAGTGATCGGAGTAGCTCGGATCATCTGTTCAGTCGGCAGCTTCGAGGTGAGTTATCCTCACTATATCATCGGGGTCTAAGGCACCAAGGCCGGCCCTTATCGGATTGAGATCCGGGTAGTTGTGTTTATGTTGCTACTTTATCATGTTGCATCCTGTGAGTTAGGATGGTATATGCTAGAGACCTGATTGAGATCGGTATCCAGAGAGATAGGGAGATGCTATGTTAGTGACCTGTTAGGTCGGTATCCTGGTTAGGATAGTGGCATGTTATGTGATTTATTGATCTGCTTGTTATCTGTGAATTGTTAGATGATTGTATGTATATGTGCACATGGATGTATGGACTGGAGTTGGGTTGAGGCGGGTCCTGCTGTGTGCAGTAGGCCAAGATACCCAGGGCGGACCGGTTGTCCCGTAGGCCCAGCGAGCGGTCCGGACAGGCTGTAGGTCCCGGTAGGGGCGGACCAGACGTGCCGAAGGCTCGGAGAGTGGACCAGACAGACTGAAGGCCCGGTGCGGGCGGACCAGTCATACTGTAGACTCAGAGAGTGGACCAGGTGGATTGAAGGCCCGGGAACGGGCGGACCAATCACACTGCAGACTCGATGTATGCGGATTGACTCAGAGGGTGGACCAGGTGGACTGTTGGCCGGTGCGGCGGACCAGTCACACAGTAGACCCGGAGAGCATGGCTGTTCTATGATCGGATATGTTATGGCATGTTATGCGTGTATGGTATTTGTGGTTGGTATTTTGGGGGTATCTCACTAAGCTTTCGGGCTTACAGTTGTGGTTTCATGTTTTTCAGGTTCTTCAGGAGATCGCGGCAAGGCGAAGGCGTGATCGTACCGCTCCTCGAAATTTTGTGGTGTTATGATTCTGGGAATACGATAACTATTTTGTAATGAAAACCTTTTTGTAAAGAATTATTGGAATTGAGATGTTTTTGAAAAATTTAAAATTTGTTGTGTTTTTCGGTCGTTACAAGTTGGTATCAGAGCCTTGGTTTGAGTGAATTGGAGAAACACTCGTGTGACTCCAGTCTCAAATCGAGGAGAGTTTTTGAAAGAGTAATTAAAAACGGTTTTCAAAAAAATGAGTAAAGGAGGACGCGGAGGTACGATCAGCCAGAGCCAGTAAGTAACCCCAAAATACCATGCATGTTATTTGTTTTTGAGCTTTGATAGAACAGCATGCTAGTGTTAGGCTAGGGATCTTCAGGATTTCATGATATGTTGCTTGATTTGTGATGCCTGTAGCCTAGGGTCCCTTATGGGAGATTCTCAGTGTTTCTCTAGTGGTGAGGGTTGATTATTGTTATGCTTGTTCTCTAGGGTATTGTGGTAGTACTTCATACAAATGTGGGTAGGTGTGGAAGGTAGTATGGGCCCGTACTACTGAAAGCACAGGACCCATACGCGTATCAGGGAAACCATGATCTCTAGGGTGGGTTGAGAGAGAGTTGGATCCCAGGGTGTGGGAAGAGTCTGAGATTTTGTGTGGTGTTTCCTTTCAGTATGGAGATTCCGAGGCATGATGAGAGTGGATCCGGGTCAGGATCGAGAGCTGGAGAGAGGATTCCGGGCGAATCAGTGCCGCCCGAGATTGTCGGTCAGATGAGCACGAGCGAGTTGGACGCAAGGATTCGTGAGATCCTGCGTGAGGAAATTGCGGAGTTGTTCCGGGCTGAGTTGCCAGAGCTGTTTGGGTCGATTAAGACCGCCATGATTGAGTATTTTGATGAGCGTTATGCGGCTCTCACCGAGACGGCTACCGCGGCGGCTACAGCAGCTGTAGCGGCGGCAGGGGGTGGAGCTAGTCGGGGTTTTCAGTATCGGGACTTCGATAGGACGAAGCCTCCCACATTCGATGGAGTTCAGGACCCAATTGTTGCCATGAGGTGGTTGTCCGACGTGGAGGGATGTTTCTTCACGTGTTCATGCCCTGCTGATCATAGGGTGAGGTGTGCTCTGAACCTGTTGAGGCTCGGGGCGAAGGATTGGTGGAGATTGACCACGGGGTCATTTTCGGAGGCGCAGAGGGCTGCGGTTTCATGGGATCAGTTCAGAGAAATGTTCAGTACTCGTTATGTTCCGCAGGTTGAGAGGGAGAGATTGGCTCAGGAGTTCCTTGAGCTGAAGCAGGACTCGGAGTCGGTGACTGAGATCACCAGGATGTTCACTGAGAGGGCGATGTTTTGCCCAGAGTTCGCTTCAGAGCAGGCTCAGATGTCTCGATATCTGAGCATGCTCAAGAGGGATATCAGGCAGTTTGTGTCTGCGCAGAGGTGCGAGACCTTGTTGGAGTTGCAGGAGGCCGCTAGGCGGCGTGAGTTAGAGATTGAGTTGCAGATGCGTGAGTCGAGGCAGGCTCCGGTGCAGTCGCAGCCGGCGCCGAAGCGGTCCAAGACCGTCGATGTTAGAATGGGGGATTCGAGCAGCCACACTTGTGGGAAGTGTGGGAAGGATCACACCGGGGTTTGTAGGACCGGTGGTGCATGCCGCAAGTGCGGAAGGGATGGGCACTATGCGAGGGATTGTCGGCAGTCAGCGTCAGTTCGGGATTTGAGGATCTGCTATCATTGTCATCAGGTTGGACATTTGAGGGCCAACTGTCCACAGTTTGCTGCTGGGTCGGTGCAGGCTCCAGCACCGGCCACTTTGAGGATCACAGGTGGAGGTCAGGGTGGAGCGGAGCCCCCAAGGGCTCAGGGTCGTGTTTTTCAGCTTGTTGCAGAGGAGGTCAGGGCAGTGCCAGAGACAGCTGCGGGTATGTTTCTTTCTTGATGTCTTGTTATCTTGTGATTATTGTGGTGTAATGTTCATGAGCCGGTAATTGTTTGGTTTTCGTTGTGATATTCTTCATTTTTCGGGTTGTGGTTTGGGTTATGGATTTGTGTTTCGGGTTTTCGTCTTGGTATCCGTTGCTCCCTGAGGGTTTGATATGATTATGGTTAGTATTTTGGTGCTTTCGTTGGCTATCGTTCGTAAGGGTTGTTAGTGGAGATGCGGCTTTGGGTTGTATGTCAGGCAGCTTCTTCGTTCATGGAAGGGATAATTGGAGATCGGATTCTTCTTGAGCGGATTGATCGGTGAGGAGATGTGTTTTGCTAAGGGTTGTTATGCTTGTGAAAGCGGCCCGTGTGTAAGTGGTCTCTTGGTGCAGGGTTGTTTGGGAAGGTTGTTGATGGCGGCTGGCGGTTGTTAGTCAGTGCTATAGTGGGGGAGAATTGGAGAATTCTCCGGAAGATCGATGAGTACTTGAGGGTGTTTAGCTGTTGGGTTTCAGCAGTGTTCTGTCAACCTAGAGTATAGGCTGATAAGAGCGAGTGTCGGGCACGCGGGGCGGGATACAGACCTAGGGCATTGGTTATGGAGGCCTGGAAGCAGGCTGGGATCGAGTGTGTCAACGGAGTTAGAGTTCGGAACCCCTAGAGGGCTAGAACGGTATGCATGGGAGGAATCCTGAGGGGGGATAGCATGGAATGTTGGTTGATAGTGAGCGGTCCGGATAGACTGAAGGCCGGAAGGCGTACCAGTCAGACCGAAGGCTCGGAGAATGGTCCAGCCAAACTGAAGGCTCTGAGAGCGGTCCAGATTGGCTGAAGGTTCTGAGAGAGTGGTCCAGATGGACTGAAGGCCGGGTGGGGCGGTCCAGTCATGCTGAAGACTCTGCGGGTATTGTTGGTTCAGTTTGAGATTTGCGGATTGTGTGTGCTGCAGTGTGATTGCATTGGAAGGTCTGGCCCCGGGTAGTGATTTGGAGGAGTTGAGAGAATACATGGGCTTGAGAGCCCCTGCAATGAGAGCCAGAGTATGTGAATCGCGGTTACGCAAAAAGGGTGGTGTCGCATTGGGCGAGCACCGTGGCACGTGTTGGAGTGGCTATGTGGCCAAGTGGATTCCTTGGAAAAGGAAGGGAGAAAGGTGTGTAACTCCGAAGGGGGAGTGCAAGTTCGCGAAAGTGAAAGCTGCAGAGCAGAATTATGATTAGAGTATTTCGAGTATGGTTTTGAGCATCGTGTTCACGGCAGTGAAGTAGGAGCTCATCCGGTTGGGATGTCTGCCGAGGTTGTGGAAGGGATTCCGCAGGTGTAGAGCCCAGAGGCTTGGAAAGAATGCAGGGGGAGAGTCCTGGACTCTCAGTATGATTCTGTTCAGGGTATTGGGTATGTATTAGTGGTTCATCCTGGGGGATGTTTGAGGGTGTCATCAGTGTGTCGGGTTTTCCAAACCTGAGGATGCTGGAGCTAGTTCAGCATGTGTAAGTGTTTGTAAGAAGAGGACTCGTGGGAGTGCTCTGAGATAGAGAATGGGTTTCCGTTGTCACGGAATGGATAGAGTGGGATTCGGATCGGGGATCCGATGGTTCATGGTTTGTCTAGCCTTTATGAGTCGAGTGATGGTTGTGAGTTGGAGTAAGTGTTCCAGTATGGGTAATGCTCAGGGGTTAAGTGAAGTTATTAGAGAGTGAATCCGGCGCCCTATTGGAGACGGTGGTCAGGACACCGTGAGGGAAGGAAAGTGTATTCGAGTTCGTTTTGGGTATGCCTTGTGGGACCTGGTCTGGTTGAGGCCAGGTGGAGCATTGTGGGAGTGTCCTTGGAGTTGAGCTGCTATAGGCTTCGAGGGCGAAGCCTAATATAAGTGGGGGAGAATTGTAACATCCCGAAATAGCGAGAGTAGAGTTGAAGGGCCAAAAGTGTTAATTGGGAAAGAGTGACTCGGCGAGTCCATGTATGGACTCGGCGAGTAGAGTCGCGGCTGGACCGCGTGTTAAGTAGCCGACTCGGCGAGTCGATGAGTTGGACTCGGCGAGTAGGCGCTGGGTGGAGAAAACCCTAATTCTCGGGATTGAGCCCTATATAAGGAACATTATGTTCCTTCCCCAGCCTCTTTACTTCCCTCTTGAGTGCTAGAAACCCTATATCGCAGAGGAGATCCATTGTTGAGTGGATTGAAGCTTGGAGAAGTAATCTTTGAAGGAAATTGTGGGAATTGAAGGCTTGGGGCAAGGGGCTTTGCTTGGAACCAACTTCATTGCAGTTGGGGGCGTCCATTGGAGGTAATATCTCGTTCTTGGTCCGATTGTATGTTGTTTCTTCATTTTGGGGTTTGTGGGATCATGTTTAAGGGTGTAAATGGATGTCTATAGGGTAGATCTGAGGTTGCTACCTCAGATCTGGAAGGGAGGAGAATCAGAGAGCATGAAAGTCCCTGTGTTGGAGTGTTTTGTGAGGCTTGCAAGTCCCAAACCCTAGTTATGAGTGAATTTGGCCTAGATCTATTTGGATTCACGTAAAGATTGCCACTTTACGTGATGGATGAGTTGTAGGAGGTTGGATCTATGTTTTGGATCATTTGCATGGCCTGGAAAGCTTCTGAATGGATTCAGATTGGTGGTACTCGGCGAGTCACATGGGTGAACTCGACGAGTTGCTTGAAGATGAGCTGGGACTCGACGAGTTGGAAGAACAACTCGGCGAGTCGGATGAAGATAGCCTTGGACTCGGCGAGTCTGTTCTTGGACTCGGCGAGTCTTGTCGAAGAGTTCCGATATTCTCTGGTTGAGTCGAGAATCGGTGAGTCAAGGGATGACTCGGTGAGTTGTGTGCGAGTGGTCTCTGAGTTGTTGGACTCGGCGAGTCTCGGGGTGACTCGGCGAGTTAGGTCGCGGATGGAGTGAAATCTGAGCATGGGAACTCGACGAGTCATAGGGTTGACTCGGCGAGTAGGGTCAGTCAGGAGTTGACTTTGACTTTGTCTTTGCCCAAGGGTTGACCAATGGTGTTCAGGGGCATTTTGGTAATTATTGTTTGTTGTTTTGAGTTCAGCGCATTGGTGGTTGACCAGTGGTGGAGATCGTATCAGTGATCGGAGTAGCTCGGATCATCTGTTCAGTCGGCAGCTTCGAGGTGAGTTATCCTCACTATATCATCGGGGTCTAAGGCACCAAGGCCGGCCCTTATCGGATTGAGATCCGGGTAGTTGTGTTTATGTTGCTACTTTATCATGTTGCATCCTGTGAGTTAGGATGGTATATGCTAGAGACCTGATTGAGATCGGTATCCAGAGAGATAGGGAGATGCTATGTTAGTGACCTGTTAGGTCGGTATCCTGGTTAGGATAGTGGCATGTTATGTGATTTATTGATCTGCTTGTTATCTGTGAATTGTTAGATGATTGTATGTATATGTGCACATGGATGTATGGACTGGAGTTGGGTTGAGGCGGGTCCTGCTGTGTGCAGTAGGCCAAGATACCCAGGGCGGACCGGTTGTCCCGTAGGCCCAGCGAGCGGTCCGGACAGGCTGTAGGTCCCGGTAGGGGCGGACCAGACGTGCCGAAGGCTCGGAGAGTGGACCAGACAGACTGAAGGCCCGGTGCGGGCGGACCAGTCATACTGTAGACTCAGAGAGTGGACCAGGTGGATTGAAGGCCCGGGAACGGGCGGACCAATCACACTGCAGACTCGATGTATGCGGATTGACTCAGAGGGTGGACCAGGTGGACTGTTGGCCGGTGCGGCGGACCAGTCACACAGTAGACCCGGAGAGCATGGCTGTTCTATGATCGGATATGTTATGGCATGTTATGCGTGTATGGTATTTGTGGTTGGTATTTTGGGGGTATCTCACTAAGCTTTCGGGCTTACAGTTGTGGTTTCATGTTTTTCAGGTTCTTCAGGAGATCGCGGCAAGGCGAAGGCGTGATCGTACCGCTCCTCGAAATTTTGTGGTGTTATGATTCTGGGAATACGATAACTATTTTGTAATGAAAACCTTTTTGTAAAGAATTATTGGAATTGAGATGTTTTTGAAAAATTTAAAATTTGTTGTGTTTTTCGGTCGTTACACATACATAAAGAGTGATTTACAAAAATGGTCCCTATGAGGTTTTTTTTTTTTTTTTTTCCAAAAACTGTCCTTGTAATTTTGTTAGCAAAACCTTATCTGCGGCCCCCACAAAACGGGGAGAGAGCATTTTCTAGTGAAAAATGAAATAGCAACCTAAAATTATATATAAAAATTGTTTTTTGTTTTAGACGTATCTTGCAATATAAAAAATCTAAGTAAGATTTGTTAGGCGGAGGGAATGGACCATTCCCTATCCCTTAATCGATTGCAACATCGTTTCGTATAAGTTTTATTTCTCTTATCTTTTAATTTTTCCAAACCACAACATATAAAAATAAAATATTTCTCACTCATTCAATCCATTTACCACATCACTATTTTTACTTTAATTAAATTAGTAAATATTAAATAAAACATAATTTTTTTAATTAAAAAAACTAATACAAAAAAAAATACATGACAATAAGAAAAATGCACATTAATAGAAAAAAAATAATTAAAATCCTAAATTTTTTCTTTTATTCTAAAAACTATATATATATATATATATATATATTGTCTTTTAGTTAGCTAGTAATAAAAGGATAATGTCGAAGGGAGTTTCACGTTTTTAGGAATTTTGGTTGCGCGAGACGGAGGTCAACGGCGACAGCGAGACGAGGCTTTGGCGACAGTGAGACAGAGAGGTGGAGCAGCGCGCAGCGGCTTCCGGTTCCTTGGTGGGAGACGGCGGAACAGCAGCCGGTAGTCTTTTCCTCCGTTTGTACTGATTTGTTACTTTCTGCACCTCAGCCCTAGCTATTAAGGTAATCGTCTCCATTTCTCGCGGTGGTTTATTTATGATTTATTCCTTTCTTAATTATTTCGGGGTCACATTATGTGTTGATTTAATAAAAACAAATGTCAAACTTGGTTAGGGGCAGCTGTCCGAACTTTCTCATACCATGTGTTATAGCAAGTATATAATGCATCTTAGTAGTTGTAGGTAGGGGCATGAGTTGCGATTCTAAGAGCTTAGCCTTTTAGACATTTAGATATCAAAATTGTTACTAATCATGTGGATATAATAAGGGATTTAGGGCCAGTATTATTGAGCATGAACATGTTTGATTCTCATTAGTATATCTGTCCTCTACTTCTATTATTATATCTTCACTTAAGCAACACATGCTCATATTTGTTTGAAATATTTGGAAAGAATGTTATGCCTATAAATCTATTTGGCTTTGAATTCTATTTTACAGCCTTGTGGAGTATCCAAACCTTGAGACTCATAAAAAGATGAAAGCTCAATGCCAAAGTTCGGATAGAATCAGTACACTCCCTGAAGATACAATTGAAAAAATTCTAACTCATATGCCAATCCGAGATGCATTAAGGACAAGCATTTTGTCAAAGAAATGGAGGTATTGTTGGACCAGAATGCCGAAACTTGTATTTGATGACAACATGTTTACACGATCATCTATATTCGAAAATGATATAAGCAAAGATTATAACTTTGAAGATAAGATTATCAAGGCAATCTTCCAAGTTTTGTTGCTACACAAGGGTCCGATATCGGAATTCTGTCTTTGTATTGTAGATGCAGAAATCGTTAATGAGATTGACATGATAATACTCCATCTTTCATGGAACAAAAATATCAAGAAATTCATTTTTGAATGTGTTGAAGGCTACAAGCTACCATGTTCGTTTTTTTCGTTTCAAGAATTAGAACACCTAGATCTCAGATGTTGTAAAATTGAGCTTCCTCATATGTTTAACGGATTTAGTAAGTTGAAAATCCTCAAATTTGACGCAGTTGAAATCACTGCTAAGATGCTTCAACGATTCCTTACCAATTGCCCACTACTTGAGGAGCTTACTTTGGTAAGCTCCATATAACTACTCATGTAGCTTCGTCAGTTAAGTACTTTCTTACAAAGGTGTTTTAATCCTTCTTTTGGAATTTGGATAAAGCACTTTGCTGCAGGTGGTATGCCATGGAAGCTCCCCACTTCACTAATCCACTTGAGGAGACTTGTTCTTGATGTCTGTTTTCTAATACAAGACGAGATTTCATCCACACTTTGTCTGATCAACAACTCCCCAAATTTGGAGAAGATTCAAATAAACGTAAATATAGTCTACATGCTATAATATATATATTCATAATTCTACTGACAATTTTGACATGTTTTCTGATTAGATGATTTATAATGGTGAAAAAACTCTCGCCAACTTGCCTGATATTCAAGAAGACTATTCTGGCCTCAACTTGGATCATCTTAAAGAATTGGAGATCACAAGGTTCGGTATCTTTGCTACCGAAATGGAGTTTTTGAAACTCATTATGGCTAAGTCACCTCTGCTTAAGAAAGCACGAATAGAGCTCAGTATATTGGTTACTGTTGGTGAAGAAAATAAGATGCTTCGAGATTTGTTATTTCTGCCATTTCCACGTGCATCACCAGCAGCAAAATTCAGTATCGAACGCCCTAAATATTAGCCAGTGAATGCAAATTAAGTTTTCCTGATGCAAGTTTAAATATGTTGGTTAAAATATAAGGATTGTAAAGCGACGTGCCTTTGTTGTCTATATTGAACTTGTTTAGATGTGCTTTTGGGTTGATTATGAGTGTTATGGCAATTGCTAACTTTCTACTCCCTTATATTCCTCAACTCATCTATCCACCTATATTTATGTTTGACCAATAAACACAAATAAAATGTATAAAATGTGAATGTCATAATATGATTCACTCTTATTCTTGTAATTAAGTTATAACTATTGTACTATACGGTTTACAAACTAAAATAATAGAGACTATGAAAACCCCAAATACTAATCATAAATTTACAAACAATTATTTTTATACAAAATTAGATATATTGTCTGTATGTTGTTTTTGTCTCTCTAAGACTCTACTATGATTCCTAGTATACCTTACTATCTTTTAATTTAAGTTACAGTATTTTAACACGTTTGCTAAGAATTTTTAATCCATTTCATTTCTTAGGTGGATTCCATTTCATTTCTTAGGTGGATTTGGACCCACAAGGTAGTTTCAGATTTGGATACAGTTGAAAAGATGCATTAATTTTCATTACTAAGGTTGATTATACTTGCATGAATCAAATTAAACAGTTACAGTCTAGCTATTTGAAAAAAAAATCTTGAAATCATTATCATCTGTAAATAATAAAAATAAAATAATAATAATAATAATATAATAATAATAATAAAAAATTGAAATACATTGGTATTACGGTAAATTAGTATAAGTATTTTTGCTATTATAGATAAAAATAAAAGTATGTTTACCATATTGGTAATGAAAGTAGCACAATGCTACTCCTTGAAATGTACTTAATTTTTTTTTAACCAATAATAACGGTATACCTATAATTTTAACGATAACAGCAATATGTAACCATAATAACAACATAGTTACATTTCTTTACACAAATAGCAACGTACTTACAATTCTTTTTATTCAAAGTATAGTGTTGTAATAGAAAATATTTGGAAGTACAATGCTATAGATGGTAGATTTTACAAAGTACAATTTCTTAATAGGAAAAAAATGAGTATAATACTGTAATAATCAAAATTAAAAATAAGATGCTATAATACACATATAAATAAAACTTCATAACACGGTTTATGACATAAGCATAAAACAACAACATATTTTTGTTAATTTGTTTGTTAGAGCATCATATTTTATTTGTTTGTATTACAATCTTTTAACCCTTAAAAAAGCCAATTTCATGGTTATCTGGTTTTAATTAGAAAGGTAAAATACCAAAAAAAATTGCATATGTAGAAATTTACTGCTATAAAGTTTTTGCTTCTAAACAGGCCCATAGCAAAATCCAATGGCATCATATTTTGACGGCCCTCTTGGCCATAATGCTAACTCATACATAAACTACTTGGATCTTTGAAACATTGACACATGTAATTACCATGAACATCTAAGATATTTACCATTGTAACATATATATATATATATATATATATATATATATATATATATATATATATATATATATATATATATATATATATATATATATATATTACATCAAATTATTGAGTTAGACAATGCATTTGGATGAATAATTTTCACCTCTTAAATAATTTTTTTTTATCTATTGTATTACTATTTTGATGATGTATGAATAGGATGTTATGTAATATAAATACCTATCAAATATAAAGAGAAAAACACACCATCTTGAATACAATCTTCTAAGTGTTCAAGAATTCTCTCAAATCTCCTAAATATTTTAGTTTAATTTTAGACAAAATTACAAAAATGGTCCATGGGTTTGCCAAAAGTCATAAATTCAGTCTCCGCTAATTTTTTTTGATGCAAACGGTCCTTGTGGTTTGCAAAACTTGCAAAGATGGCCCTTTTTAATAACACTGTTAGTATTCAGCTGTTAAGTACTGAATTTGTAAGGGCATTTTCGTCTTTTCAAGTATAAAGGGACTGAATTCGTGACATTTAATAAACCACAGGGACCATTTTCGAAGTTTGTTTGAAAAAAATAAATAATTGGCTGAAAGAAAGGGGGAAATGTGACATTTTCAGGAAATACTAAAACTTGGAGACAAATGTGACATGAACATTATGCATCTTGCTCTTCTTTCTCAATAACCCGAATCAACTCTTCATTTTCTATCACAGATGGCTCATTGGTGCAAAATCTAATTTTGGAAATCATTAATTTAAATGAAACTTAAAGTATTTAGTTTGAAATAAATGGCTAATATTTTCCGTTTTAAACCAACAACTTTAAGCATCTTCCTCTCATGTTGACCACTCTGAAAAAAAAGATTATGCTTTGCTTGTTATAAAGATTATTTCATTGGAAATAGGAACGAAATTTAACACCATAGTTTACCCAATGAATCCCATAACTAGAGAGAATGTACCTGAAGAAGATTCTTTAATAAAAGAAGATTTGTTAGTTTTGGGTGGTATATCGATGTCAAAGAGTTCTTGCATTGGTTATGGGCAACATTGTCAGCTTCTTCTTGTGGTTTTTGCATTTGGTTTTAAATGTGCTACAGAAGAATCATACTCAGTCAAGATGTAATGGGAAATCACCAAAATCTAACACAAACATAAAATGGACACTCAAAAATTTTAAAACTAAACACCAAAACCCTGTATTTGCTGATTTTCAACGAGGTTCTAACTCATTTTACAAATCTAGAATCAATCCATGTGTTGATAAAATTAGTTTTCTTGTCCAAACATTAACTTTATTTGTACATACGAAAAATCAGATCTCGATATCAGGAAAAAACACTAGAGTAAAGAATAAAAAACTATAAGAATGAAAAGATGAAGAAGAAAAAACCACAATGAAAAGATGCAGACCAAGAACCCCAAAGATCAACAAACTGCAGTTTTTTTTATGTTGTAGTGCGTCTGAAGCATTTAGTTCAACTGAAAATCAGATTTTACCCAAAAAAAAAAACGTAAACGAAAAGATGAAGAGGAATGCAGGGTAATACTAGAAACCCCAACGAGAATAAAGAAACAACAATTAACCTATGAATCTTTCTTAATCAAACATCAATTTTAATTTTACAAAAAAAATTGCAATATCTTAAAATCACAAAAAAAACCTAGAGAAAACTTACATCGATCTTGATAATTTCTAGGACTAGACAGGTGAATGAGAGTCTACTGCGAAGGTTGGTGGTGTTTTGGTGTCATGGAGTGGAATTACATAGATCTGTTGGAATAGTGTCTAAGGCTGCAACTATATTAGGCAAGTATTTGACCCGATTGTGCATGGTCCTTTTGGGTTGCCTTCACCATAGCAACTTGATAGGATGATTTATTAAAAGAGAATACATATTATTAATATATTATGAGAATAATATAAGGAATAATAATATTGTTATTTGATTAATATAAGTCATAAAATAATTAGTATTAATTTGGTGACTTAAAGAGATTAATTAAATAAGAGGGTATAAACTATTAATTGTTTGATAGTTACACTTTAGACTGTAAATGCTTAAGAGATAGGGATTGGACGGATTCTAGAGCTTTGGATAGATCAAAATCGTCCAAGGCTTATCTATGGTAAGGATTTAGATTGCTTTAAGGAAAGGATTATCCAACTAGGGTTTAAGGTGAAACCCTTAAGGAGTCTACAAGTATAAATAGACCCCATGGCTAATGGAATATATGAAACTGTTATGATTGTTGATAACTTAGGAAATGATGTTTTGAACATAGATTCTTCCAATAGTATGGATAGAGCATCCTTGTGGCATTGTCGTCTTGGACATGTCAACAAGAAACGCATAGCCCAACTCCAAAAGGATGGAGTGTTGGAGTCATTTGACCTTAGGGAAGATGACACATGCGAGTCTTGTTTACTTGGAAAGATGACTAAGTCACCCTTCACAAGTACTTGCGAAAGGGGTGAGGGTCTATTGGACCTAATACATACCGATGTATGTGGACCGTTTAGATCAACCACGAAGGATGGGAACCGCTTCTACGTGACTTTTACCGATGACTATAGTAGATATGGGTATATCTACTTAATCAAGCAAAAGTCAGAAACTTTTGAAAAGTTCAAAGAGTTTAAGAATGAAGTGGAGAATCAATTGGGCAGGAAAATCAAGATGCTTCGATCCGATCGAGGAGGAGAGTACCTAAGTCTTGAATTCCACGATTATCTCAAGGAGTGTGGAATAGTTTCACAATTGATGCCACCTATGACACCACAATTGAATGGTGTGGCAGAAAGGCGTAATCGAACCTTATTGGATATGGTTCGCTCTATGATGAGTTGTGCTTCACTATCTATCTCTTTTTGGGGGTATGCCTTAGAGACTGCTGCCCATATCCTTAACCGAGTCCATACTAAGAAGGTTGCCAAAACACCTCACGAGATGTGGACAGGGAAAGCTCCCTCGTTAGCACATATCAAGGTTTGGGGTTGCGAGGCTTTCGTAAGACGAGATACTCACGACAAGCTTGAACCTCGTAGTGAGCGATGTATTTTCATCGGCTACCCGCAGAAATCCTTTGGATATCTCTTCTATAGACCGAAGGACAATGTTGTCTTTGTTGCGAGGAGAGGGGTTTTCCGAGAGCGAGAACTCATAAGCCAAGGAGACAGTGGGAGGAAAATCGAACTTGAAGAGATTCAAGAGTTGATAGATGAAGGAACCTCTACCGTTGGCACTCAACCCGAGGAGGAAACTCCGGTTGAACCGATTGACGAGTCCTTACCGCTTAGACGTTCCGATAGAGTTAGGGTTCAACCCCAGTTTTATGGTTTTCATATTACTACCGAAGGGGATACGTATATTAGTGATGGTACACTAATAAATCTTGATGAACGTAATAGCTATAAGGAAGCCATGGTAGGCCCGGAGTCTGCGAAATGGAAAGAGGCAATGGATAGCGAGATCCAATCCATGTATGATAACCAAGTTTGGAATTTGGTTGATTATGTGCCCGGACGTAAGACCGTTGGGTGCAAATGGATCTTCAAGAAGAAGACCGACATGGATGGAAACGTACACACATATAAAGCGTGATTGGTTGCGAAGGGCTTTACTCAAACTCCCGGAGTTGAAGATGATGAGACCTTCTCACCAGTTGCGAAGATAAAATCTATTAGAGTAATGCTAGCGATTGCCGCATTTCATGATTATGATATTTGGCAAATGGATGTCAAGACCGCTTTTCTTAACGGAAAGTTGGCTGAGGATGTTTACATGGCTCAACCAGAGGGGTTTGTGCATCCGAAGCATCCGAATAGAGTGTGTAAGCTTGAGAAGTCCATTTATGGACTTAAGCAAGCGTCTCGCAGATGGAATCTTTGCTTCGATGAGAAAGTCAAAGAGTTTGGATTTGTACGAAGCGAAGATGAATCCTGTATATATGTCAAAGACAGTGGGAGTATAGTAAGCTTCCTCGTTCTATATGTCGATGACATATTGCTCATAGGAAACGACATCCTGACTCTGCAGGAAGTTAAGTCCTGGCTCGGGAAGTGCTTCGCTATGAAGGACCTCGGAGAGGCTTCTTATATTTTGGGAATAAGGATAGTAAGGGAGAGAAGTAAGAGACTAATAGGACTTAGTCAGAACACTTACTTAGAGAAGGTACTAAAACGTTTTAGTATGGAAAACTCGAAGAAGGGAGAATTACCGATACAAAGTAATGCTAAGTTGAGTAAGACTCAAAGTCCGAGTACCGAAGCTGAAATAGCAGAAATGAGCCGAGTACCATACACTTCCGCAGTTGGCTCAATCATGTATGCTATGACTTGTACTCGCCCTGATGTAGCCTTTGCTTTGAGCATGGTTAGTAGATATCAAGGGAACCCTGGCAGAGCCTATTGGATTGCGGTGAAGAATATCCTTAAGTACCTTCGGAGGACGAAGGAATGGTTCTTAGTCCTCGGAGGGAGTGATGACTTGAAGGTGCGAGGGTATAGTGACTTAAGCTTTCAGACCGACAGGGACAACTACCGTTCGCAGTTGGGCTGGGTCCTTACCCTGAATGGAGGAGCAGTAACTTGGAAAAGTTCCAAACAGGAAACCGTAGCTGATTCAACGTGCGAATCAGAGTACATTGCAGCGAGCGAAGCGTCGAAGGAGGCAATATGGCTGAAGAACTTCATCGGTGATCTTGGAGTTGTACCCGCCATAAAGGAGCCCATGGAGATTTTATGTGATAATGAAGGAGTGGTTGCCTTGACCAAGGAACCGAGGGATCATGGTAGATATAGACATATCGACATAAAATATCACTTTATTAGACATCGTGTAGAAGAAGGACAACTCGTAGTGAAGAGGATATCATCGGAAGATAACCCAGCAGATCCGCTTACGAAGGGACTGAGTAGGGTTAAGCACTTGCAGCATGCTAGGAGTATTGGGCTGAAGGATGATATTAACATAGATTAGATAGTAGTAGAAACGTGTAATAGATAAATGTAATTAGCATCTGATGATTAAATAAAGGAGTTTTATTTATGAGTAATGTTACTGTCTTATGTTAATTGTTTAACTATTGTTTCATTTTGCATGTTTTGACTTCCAGAATAATTGAATTTGTTAAGAATAATCGAATTATTCAAATTGTCCACAATCGTTCATATGTTGGAAGTAGATATGAATGAAGATTGTCATGAATTGGTGCGCAGATTGTCTAAATGGTATTAGACATAGCAAAAGATTGCTGCGACGTTCATGAGTGCTTATGAACTGGTTTTGAGCATTGGAACAAACCCGCGCTTGCTGGAATCACCTTATGGAATATGATATAAAAAGGGTGATCGCAAGACGATGATATCATATAGTCTTAAAACCTAGATATATGGTTTGTTATTTGTTAATTGGTTGTACATTGATAATGCGAAAACGCATCAGTAACTCGGTGTTATAAAACGCATTGTTGTATATAGTTGATTAATGAATAAGTATATAAGTCGAAGTTTATCTGTAACTTTTATCCTAAGAAGGTAAAAGCGATATCTCGGCCGCTTGATGATTTGATTTGACTTATGTGCCGGGCCCGGTCAGAACTGAATTGATGTGTTCGATTAAGTTCTATGTCAAATAAATCGAAGATCGAGAAACCTAAATGCTTGACTAATCATTCCATAGAAATTGTCAGCATGATATCTAACAGAGGACTGTACGATCCCTTATCTAAATGACAAGATTGATTAGATCAGAGTTTGACAGCGTCTTTGAGAGCTACGATTGCAAATCGAATTGTACTTGTGCATATAGTTACTAGACTTATCCAAGTGGGAGACTGTTGGAATAGTGTCTAAGGCTGCAACTATATTAGGCAAGTATTTGACCCGATTGTGCATGGTCCTTTTGGGTTGCCTTCACCATAGCAACTTGATAGGATGATTTATTAAGAGAGAATAAATATTATTAATATATTATGAGAATAATATAAGGAATAATAATATTGTTATTTGATTAATATAATTCATAAATTAATTAGTATTAATTTGGTGACTTAAAGAGATTAGTTAAATAAGAGGGTATAAACTGTCAATTGTTTGATAGTTACACTTTAGACTGTAAATCCTTAAGAGATAGGGATTGGACGGATTCTAGAGCTTTGGATAGCTCAAAATCGTCAAAGGCTTATCTATGGTAAGGATTTGGATTGCTTTAAGGAAAGGATTATCCAACTAGGGTTTAACGTGAAACCCTTAAGGAGTCTACAAGTATAAATAGACCCCATGGCTAAGGGAAATCGGCACCTCTTAAGAAGAAAGAAACCCTGGCCGAATCTTCCCTCTTCTCTCTCTCTCTCAAATCATCTTCTTTGCTTATTGGTTTTTGTAAGCCATTAGAGGAGTGACAATTATGACTCTAGAGCTCCAAGACAACAAGAGCAAACAAGAGTTTCAAAGGTATACTTCTAGATCTGATTTTGTATTGTTTTATACCTAATTAGTTGTTAGAAGTCTCGGATTCAAAGCATGTTTAATTAGAAAGCCTAGATCCAAGCATTAGGGTTTTGCATGCGCACATAGGAAAGTTCTTATGGCTAAAACCCATCAAGATCGCCATGGGTCTCTGAATATTTTAATTAGATTTGTTGAGAGCGTAATGACTGAAGAACGCAACCCTTTCGATTTCGATCGGTTTTTAGATCTCCGGCGAAGGATGGCGGAGCGACTGGAATCGCTATGTGTCCGTTGGGGTGTTTTGGGGTCTGTGAGGGAGCGGGATACCTGAAGAAAGAAGAACGTATAAACAGCGGGAATACTAAGCCAACCCTTTCAACTTCTAGCGGTTAAATTTTATAAAAGCTTTCCAAAATTAAGATCAAGATTGCGCTTATTAAATCTTAAAACTTATTAATATGTTTCTATGTTTAGAGGATGTTTGGGATTGCTTTAAAAACTTTTTGATTTTTTGCTTTTCCAAAAAGTTAAAAAAAATAAAAAGTCAAAAAAATTGAAAAATTGTTTGGAAAGGAAAAAAGATATTTTGAAAACAACTTTTGGTAAAAGAAAAGAAACGTGATTCAAAAAGCCATAATTTCTGACTTTCGGAACTTTTGCCTTTTGAAAAGCAACTTTTGCTTTTTTTACATCCAAACACATTTTAAACTTATACTTATAAAAAATCTTCTATAAAAAGTTCTTTTCTAAAAAGGACTTTAAGCCTAGAAAAGATCTCCCAAACAGCCCTTTAATTATTGTTTTGTTGAGAATAGCTTAATTGAATTAAATTTTTTTTATTTATAAATGTATTTTGTCATTGCAATGTTTAGAGGATGTTTGGGATTGCTTTAAAAACTTTTTGATTTTTTGCTTTTCCAAAAAGTAAAAAAAAATAAAAAGTCAAAAAAATAGAAAAAATTGTTTGGAAAGGAAAAAAGATCTTTTAAAAACAACTTTTGGTAAGAGAAAAGAAACGTGATTCAAAAAGCCATAATTTCTGACTTTCGGAACTTTTGCCTTTTGAAAAGCAACTTTTGCTTTTTTTTTTTTTATTTTTTTTATTTTTTTTTTTACATCCAAAGACATTTTAAACTTATACTTATAAAATATCTTCTATAAAAAGTTCTTTTCTAAAAAGGACTTTAAGCCTAGTAAAGATCTCCCAAACAGCCCCTTAATTATTGTTTTGTTGAGAATAGCTTAATTGAATTAAATTTTTTTTATTTATAAATGTATTTTGTCATTGCAATGTTTAGAGGATGTTTGGGATTGCTTTAAAAACTTTTTGATTTTTTGCTTTTCCAAAAAGTAAAAAAAAATAAAAAGTCAAAAAAATTGAAAAATTGTTTGGAAAGGAAAAAAGATCTTTTGAAAACAACTTTTGGTAAGAGAAAAGAAACGTGATTCAAAAAGCCATAATTTCTGACTTTCGGAACTTTTGCCTTGTGAAAAGCAACTTTTGCTTTTTTTTTTTTACATCCAAACACATTTTAAACTTATACTTATAAAAAATCTTTTATAAAAAGTTCTTTTCTAAAAAGGAATTTAAGCCTAGAAAAGATCTCCCAAACAACCCCTTAATTATTGTTTTGTTGAGAATAGCTTAATTGAATTAAAATTTTTATTTATAAATGTATTTTGTCATTGCAATGTTTAAATTTGGCATATAATTCGAACTTTTTTCTTATCCCATTAGGTTAAAATATTTTATCGGATAAAATTACATATTAAAATATTAGTTGTGAGACTCATGTATTATTTTAGTTTTTTTTTTTTAAAATGGTTAATATGTAAGTCGAAATATTTGAAAACTTTGGATTTATAAGAAAATAAGAAAATAATGATTTATTAAAATTAAAATGTTTTTTTATCTTTTAAATTTATACAAATAGTTTAAATAAATAAAAAAAAATAATGAACATTAATTTGAGAATTTTGAAATTAAAAGATAAGTTCAATAATAAATCTGAGATCTATTTATTACTACATTTATTGTAATTATTACATTTAAATATTTATGTGAAATTTAATAAAACAAAAAAACGCATGAAATGACATGTGGAAAAAAATTAATTTAAAATAACCACAAAATGACATTTAACAAATTTAATGAGAGTGTGACATATGACAAAAAAAACTTCATTTATTAGAGTAGATTATATTTGTAGAATGTATTTATTATCACCTGATTGACTATTATTGAATTGTTTAATATTTTATTTAGATAAATAATAATTGACTGAAGTATGTTAATGTGGAGTAAATTCAAAAAGAAAAAAGAGACATTTATTATATTTGTTATTTACAATTTAAATTAAAGACATAACATAAAAATCAATATAATTAGTGTAACGACCAAAAATTTCAACCAATTTAAAATTTTCGAAAACAACCCGATTCCATTAAAGTTATTACAAAAAGGTTTTCAATACAATTTATTTTAAGTATTCCCAGAATCTCTTCACAATATAAACACGAGGAGCGGTACGATCACGCCTTCGCCTTGCCACAGTCTCCTGAAGAACCTGAAAAACATTAAACCACAACTGTAAGCCCGAAAGCTTAGTGAGATATCCTCAAAATACCAACCACATATACCATACACGCATAACATGCCATAACATATCCGATCACAGAACAGCCATGCACTTCGGGTCTACTGTGTGACTGGTCCGCTGCACCGGCCAACAGTCCACCTGGTCCACCCTCCGAGTCTAGCCATATACCTCGAGTCTGCAGTGTGATTGGTCCGCCCGCACCGGGCCTTCAATCCACCTGGTCCACTCTCCGAATCTAACCACATACATCGAGTCTGCAGTGTGATTGGTCCACCCGCACCGGGCCTTCAATCCACCTGGTCCACTCTCTGAGTCTACAGTATGACTGGTCCGCCCGCACCGGGCCTTCAGTCGACCTGGTCCACTCTCCGAGCCTCGACACGTCTGGTCCGCCCTCTTGGGCCTACAGCCTATCCGGACCGCTAGCTGGGCCTTCGGGACAACCGGTCTGCCCTGGGTATCTTGGCCTACAGCACAAAGCAGGACCCGCCTCAACCCAACTCCAGTCCAAACAACCATGTGCACATATACATACAATCATATAGCAATTCACAGTCAACAAGCAGATCAAACAGATCACATAACATATCATCATCCTAACCAGGATACCGACCTAACTGGTCACTAACATATACCATCTTAGCTACCAGGATGCAAACATATCAAAGCAATAACATAACAACAAATACCCGGATCTCAATCCGATAAGGGTCGGCCTTGGTGCCTTAGACCCTGTTGATATAGTGAGGATAACTCACCTCGAAACTGCCGACTGAACAAATAACCCAAGCTGCTCCGATCATTGATACGGTCTCCACCACTGGACAACTACCAAGGCACTGAACCCAAAACAATATTCAACAATTACCAAAATGCCCCTGGAAATCAACTGGTCAACCCTTGGTCAAAGACAAGGTCAAAGTCAACCCCTGATTGACTCTACTCGCCGAGTCAACCCGATGACTCGCCGAGTCCCCATGCTCAGCATTTCCTTCAATCCGCGACCCAACTCGCCGAGACACCCCAAGACTCGCCGAGTTCAACAACTATGAGTCCACTCACACACAACTCACCGATTCACGGCTCAACCAGAAAAGATTGGGACTCTTCGACAAGACTCGCCTAGTCCAAGAACAGACTCGTCGAGTCTAAGGCTATCTTCAACCTACTCGCCGAGTTGTTCTTCCAACTCGTCGAGTTCCAGGCCATCTTCATCCAACTCTCCGAGTTGTTCTTCAACTCGTCGAGTTCCAGCCTATCTTCAAGCAACTCGCCGAGTCCACCCATGTGACTCGCCGAGTACCACCGGGTCTGAATCCATACAGAGGCTTTCCAAGCCATGCAGATGATCCAAACCATAGATCTACCCTTCCTAAGGCCATCCATCACGTAAAGTGGCAAACTTTACGTGAATCCAAGGAGATCTAGGCACTTAACACTCTAGGGCTAGGGTTTGGGACAAGATAGCTCCTTCAATCACTCATAAACTGGGACTTTTATGCATTCTATCCCTTCTCCATTCCAGATCTGTGGTAGCAACCCCAGATCTAGCCTCTAACTTCAATACACCAAAAGATATGATCTCTAACACCCCTAAAAATGATGAATCTAGACAATAGCAGCTCAAACAATGAAATGATACCTCAAAAAGAAGCTCCAAGAGAAGATTAGTTTGGATCCTTGCAAAGCCCTTTGATCCAAGTCTCTTCTCCTTCAAGATTTCTTCAACAACCACTTCTCCAAGCTCCAATTCACTCAACAATGGGGTTTCTTCACGAAATTAGGGTTTCTGGAACTCAAGGGGTGATAAGGAGGCTGGGGAGAAGACATAATGTTTTTTATATAGGGCTCAACCTCCGGATTTAGGGTTTTCTCCACTCAGCACCAACTCGCCGAGTCCACCCATGCTACTCGCCGAGTTGGTCACTTAACACGCGACTAGAGTCGCGACCCTACTCGCCGAGTCCACTCGTGGACTCGCCGAGTCGCTCTTTCCTATTTTACCCTTTTAGCCCTTCAACTTTACTCTTGCTATTTCGGGATGTTACAATTAGATCAATATTCAGTTTAACCATCATATTTTTTTTCTATAAAAATCACTAATATTTTCAGAAAATTCTATCACGACCATTATTACTTGTTGCTTCCTATTTTGCATGTTCTATTGTTCTAAAAATCCACTCAAATTTAGAAAAAAAAAATCAATTGTGGCTACTATTGTTTATTTCCTTTTGTTATTTTAAATTGTTTTTTTTTTATCGAAATTTATATTTTTTGTTCTTCACAAAAGACATTCATATCAATATTTGAATCAAATATTGGAACTTTTTTGTGATAAAAGATTATATGAAAAAAAAATTCTACTTGCAAATTTGACTTGGGAAGTATATCTTGATGGATTTTCTATGTTACATAAAACATATTTGCACAACGGAATTTCACATAAACATTTTATGAGCACATGCAACGTAAGGATCTATGACATTTTCTCTATATAGCAATATACTATGAAAAACTAATTTAAGCTAGGTATAATCGAAAACACTATATTAGAATACATACCTTTAAGTATATTAAAATATACTAACTATTGAGTTCTTCAAATGCTCCATTAAAAGTTAATATCCAATAGTGTGAATGTCTCTAATGCTTCACACTCAAAACCCTAGAACACTAGAACTTGAAAGAGATAGAGATGAAAAATAAGTGAAATTTGTATTTCACCTTCTAGGTATGATAAGCCAGAAGATTTTGATGCCCAAGTTTCATATTTATACTTTATGTAATTCGTAGATAAATCTAGATTTGCATAATTAAATATCAGATTTAATCCTCAGTTCAAAGCATTTCCTTATCAACTACCACAAGGCTTCCAGAAACCCTCCTCAAAACCGTTCATACTTGGATGGTTCTAGAATTGTTTATTTTGTTCAGCTATTGGACAACTACAATTCAACCCTTGAACCTTTAATTATTCCAATAAATCATGAATTAATTTCAGATTAATTCTGACTAATAATTAATCAATTCCAAGTATTTCTAATTAATTTATTAACCATATAACAAATTAACAAATCATTTTATCTCTCTCCTAAAGTCATTTCTAGCTATTTCTAGCTTTTGATGGCAAGCCAAAAAAAGACTTTACTTTTATTCACTAAGATTATACTTATTTAGTTAAGACCTTATACATCTTAATCCAAGAGTCTCCTACTTGGATAAGTCGTCAACTACAATTGAAAGTATAGATTTTGAATAACTAGTAAAGAGTTCTTTCCATAGCTACTGTTGAACTTGTTGGAACTTTGTTCTACAAAATTACAATGTGGAGCTTGTCCCACATAAGAGGAAGAGAAAACCTTTTCCCGCCTTACATCTTGGGTTTGGGTTATGGTGTTGGAGTAGTCAAATTGGGCTAGTAGTAGGCTTCAAAAAATAAGAGTGTGTGCAGTCCCGCCTTCGCCTTCAAAAAATAACCGACGATACCTGAAACCATAAACAACTAGGTAAGCATGAAGCTTAGTGAGTTTCCCCCAAAATACCACCACATAAACATAATAACAAACAACATGCATACAAAGCCTTTAGCCTGACTGGAACGCCGCACCGGACAGTTTCGCTACAACACTCGCTGCTCTAGCTAATTGTCCACCCTTTCCAAGTGTAATTTCTATGTTATGTATGGTCGTGCCTAAGGGCATATCGGTTGAAGTAGATTCTTCTTTTTTATCAATCAAAACCCCTTCCCAAATTGTACAAGATTCTTCCAAAGCATACGGCTTTCTGGATGTAGATGGTGATATATATACAGATGGATCTTATATATATATATGGTATAATGAAGTACCACATGGGTGGATATATATATATAGGAATCAAAATCTGCCGAATCACTCATGTTATGATCTTCTACATCCTAGGTATTCCCGTTCCATCATCTGGCTTATGTTCTTCATGTAGCATTCAGACCGGATGACTATATGAAATTACGTTGATACTTCCACATATTATGGGTAACGTAGGAGACATCTCTATTTTTCCCCCTCTGGAATCTTTAGAATTACCACTGCTTAGCTTTCAATTCGCCTCTGGCCATCAAATGAAATGTGAATAATCCGTCCTCTTCTCTTTGAAAGAAGGGGCACTTCCGGTTCTATCGGTGCTTGAAACAATTTTGTCTTCTCCATATTACTATATCTCTAGAGTCAATAATTTTATATGAGGAACTACTGAACTCAATCACTTGCTGCCGTTACTCTTTAGTTTTCTGTTGAGGTCTATCCTGTAGAGGTACTCAAATTGGATCACTTGCTGTCGTAAACCTAATTAGTTACTTCCAATTACGTAAATCAATAGTTCAAACCGCACTCAAAGGTAGGGCATTTCCCATTTATAGGAACTTCTGTACCAGAAACAATGGTATCTCCAATTATAGCCCCCCCTGGGATGTAAAATATATCTCTTCTCACCATCCCTATAATGTATGAGACAAATGTATGCATTTCGATTCAGGTCGTATTCTATGGTTACGATTCTACCATATATGTCTTTTTCATTCCGTCGAAAATCTATTTTACGGTATAGACGCTTATGACCTCCCCCTCTATGCCCTGCGGTAATGATTCCTCTGGCATTACAACCTTTACCACAATGATGCTGTCCATAGATCAAATTATTTCGTGGATTGGATTTCACTTTACTGTCTACGGCTCCATTGCGTGTGCTCGGGGTATAAGTTTTGTATAAATGTATCACCATGCTATTAAGTATTTTGATTTAAGTTCTTTTCTTTCTAAGAGGTGGAATAGAATAACCCGGTTGAAGCGTAATGATCATACGTCTATAATGCATTGTGTGTCCCATAATGGGTCTTATTCTTCTAGCCTTTCCCCGAAGTCGATGACTATTCATCGCGATTACCTTGACACCAAAAAAGAGTTCGACCCAATGCTTTATTTTTTTTCCTAGTTGATCCTGATTCGACATTAGAAGTATATTGATTTTTCCCCAATAACTGAATACTTTTGTCTGTAAATACTGCATACCTGATTCCATCCATAAATCGATTTGATTCCCTATGAGTTCTAGTCTCAATAAGACTACTAATTCTTTCTGTTCATATAGTATGATATGAATATACCACATCAATTCGTTATGTATGGATGATGAGATTTCATTGATACTATTTGGAACGCTCACAAAACCCTTAGCATGACTGGAATTCCTCATCGGGCCTTCATCCTATATGGACTGTTCTCAGGACGCCATGGGTCTTTCGGCCTGACTGGTACACCTCTCAGGCATGCAGTCTCTTTGGGACGCCATGGGTCTTTTGGCCTTCAGTCTATAGTGGTCCGCCTCAACACAAACCACTCCTCTTGAGCCTCTGTGTATATGGCTTACAGTCGGCCCGCACCGGGTATCTTGGCCTACTACACAAAGCAGGACCGCCTCAACCCAAACCAAACACTTGCCTGAGAACTCTTAGTCTAGGCTCTCTTTCCTGTTCATTGTTTGGTTGTGGCTCTAGAGTAAGACCATCTGTTCGGGTTGCTATCTCACCTCTGGTTATTTATGGTTACACATTCTATGGAGGTTAGTTGGTACCAGGGTTGTATGCTGCGAGAGGACCAGTAGGTGGTAGTGAGTTGTATGATTATTGTTTGCCTATATTATGTGCCTACTTGATCCTGATTATTTATATGTCGACATACTCAATGCCAGGAGACAGATCTAACAGATCACTACAACATAGCAACATACTCGATACCAGAACACATATATAACAGATCACTACAACATAGTAGCATACTCAATACCAGATTACAGATCTAACAGATCCCTAAGGCATCCCTCTACTACCAGATTACCAAAACTAGTAGGCCGACATTGGTGCCTTCGAACCACGGGTATACTGAGGCAAAACTCACCTCGATATGTGTGTAGATAACCACTGTAGCAATGAAGGACTCTACCAGCTTCAACTCACTTCCAATCACCTATAGGAAGATACATGAGTCAATACCTGATCACAAGTCATAGTTACTTGCAATAGCGACCACCTCATATGAAATGATGATTAGGGTTTCACATAAAATGACGATTAGGGTTAAGTAAGAACACTTAACCCATTAATGACTTAATCACCTAAGGGTAGGATTGATTAAGGTTGACTTAGTCATTCTCGGGTGTAATAATAATCCAATCAATATCCTAAATACGTGACAATCATTGTACAAAATAGAGCTCCCCAATTATAGGGTTTTCACATAAAATGATAACTAGGGTTAGTGTTCCACACTTAACCCATTAAGGAATTAATCAATTAAGTCCAATATTGTGTTAAGTTAATTGTAAGGGCATTCTTAAGTATTATTTATAGTTAAATTAACAGCTTTAACGTGGGTCCCGACCAACTCCAAAAACTAGGGTTTCTTGACATTAGGGTTTCCAACTCCTAAAGTTAGATGATTAGTTAATCATTATATATATATATATATATATATATATATATATATATATATATATATATATATATATATATATATATATATATATATATATATATCAGTGGTGGTTGGCGGCGGTTCGTAGCGGTAGCTACCCACACACGGTGGTGGTTCGAGTGATAACTCCAACAATCCAAACACACATACAATTTCTTACATCATTCAAACACATTAGCACTAAAAAGAATATCAAAATATCCAATACAACCACCAAGATGGTGGTAGACGGCGACAGAAGGTGGCAGCTACCACCTCACGGTGGTGGTGGTGGGTTTTTCTTTGATTTTTCTAGCTAAGAATGTCCATACAACATGTCCTCATTAAAAACATGCACACACACCAATATACACACACAACCACCCACACATAGTGGCTGGTAGCGGCAGAAATGGCAGAAATGGCGACAACCACCATGGTTGGTTCTCATGGTGTTTTTCTTCGTTTTTTGGCCAACCAACACACACACACACAACACATACGCGAAATACACACGCACACAATACATTCACACAATACTCAAACACCACCACTACCTCATTTTTGGAGGAGAACGACGGGCGGAGAATGGAAAAAGGGACAGTCGCCTAGAACAATGGTGGCGGCGACGACGCTAACCGTCAGCACTAAGGTGGCGTAATAGAAAGCGAGTCGGAGAAAAGAGAGGCTCCACGACAATAAAAACTACATTCCACGAGTTTCCAGCTCTTCTGACTTCCCCAACGGTCACGTCATCCTCTCCCATCGGTCCTCGCTCTTCGCCGACAACAGATGCAGTGATGGCGGTGGTTCGGAGAAAAGGGATGGTGGCGGTGGTTCGGCGAAAAGAGATGATGACGGATAGAGATGAGGGGGGTATAAAGGTGGTGTTGCAAAGGTTCTACGGTTAGGGTTTAGATATGAAGCTCACATGAAAGCCAAGAGAGGGCGACGGGTCTTAACCCGTCTTCAACTTCAACTTATGACAAATTTAAACTTCCAACCCACCCCATTAAATTCCTTTTCAAACTAAGTCCACTATTTACCAAACAACCCTCAGCTTTAAGAATTTATTACAATTCAAGTCTAAAAGTTACCATTTAACCCTTAATATTCAAAAATATAACCTTTAACACCCCAAGGTGTACACCCCACTAATTAATACGACTTTATGGCTAAAATAAAATATAAAATACATTTTGGAGTTTATTATTTATTTATTTATTTTATTTATCTATATTTATTTATTTTCTTATTTTATTTATTTTATTTATATACATTTTAAAGGTTATTATTTATTTATTTTATTTATCTATATTTATTTATTTTCTTATTTAATTTAATTTATTTATATACTTATTTTAAATGGAATGTTACAATATTAATGGTCAAAGATAGAGCCTTGGGCCTTAGGGCTCTAGCGCTCTTCTTGTCTAAATAATATTTTTTTTATATAATCTGAAATTAATTAGTAATTAATTAACAATATAGGATTAAATCCAGACAGATTTTATCAGTTAATTTCGATTGGTAGTTTACAACCGCTATTGGAAGCCTATAAGTAGAGGAATTCAAACTAAAATTGAGGCCAATGAAAACCACACATTTTCTTTCAAAAAAAAAAATCGTTCTTCATATCAAATGGATCATGGTGAATTTTGGTAGATTCAATATTTGTTCTTGAATTGGTTGGTGTATCCTCAAGACAGACCCATTCCAGGGCAATTTCTGTCTTAGGACACTATAATTGCAGGCCTCAATCTACTATTTCGAGTTTTCTTTTTTTCTGTTGTAAACATCAACATTCAAGTTTGTATTCTGATTTGTGAATCTTTGATATATATATATATATATATATATATATATATATATATATATATATATATATATATATATATATAAATTCAATTTATTTATGTTTCTATTTGTCCAATTTAATATTTGATTACTTTTGTCATAACAATCCAAGACAGAAATCAAAAATTGAAGAATGGATCAAAATTATATCATCAAAACACATGTGGAAAAGCCTGAGAAATTCAAAGGCTCATATTTTCGGAGATGAAACAGAATATGTTGTTTTATCTAACAACTCTTCATGTTTCTAGTGTTCTCACTGATGATTCTCCCTCTTCTCCTACTAGTGTAACCACTGCAGAAGGAACAACACCACCCACTACAGCCCAATCGGCAGAACATCAAAGGGCTGTGGAAACTTGGAACAAAAATGAATATAATTGCATAAATTATAATTTGAATGCCTTGGATGGTCCCCTCTATTATATATACTCTACCATGACTACTACAAGAGAGAGATATAAGAATTACTGGAAAAGAAATACAAAACAGAAGTGGCATGTTCCTAGAAATTCGTGATTGAAAAGTTCATGAATTTCAAGATGGTAGATACCAAATCTGTCCTCAAACAAGTGGAGGAAATTCAAGTCAGTGCACATGATCTTGAAGTTGAAGGTATGGGTATAAAATCTAATTTTCTGGTTGGTTCAATCATTGAAAAACTTCCTCCTTCTTGGAAGAATTTCAAACTAATGACATGAGTTTTGAGTAACTTGTCTTTCATATAACAATTGTAATATATGAAAGATCATTTATAGTAGAAAATGAATCAAGCTGTAAATTTTGTTACCATGTAAATAGAAGATCCTTGAGTCAACCAACAAGCGTGAAATCCATTTCGATTTTCAAGAACCATGGATCAACCACAAGATGAACATCTTTTTTACCTATCAAAATGTATTGAAATGTTTTTAGGATCAACATAGATTTCATTCAACCTAGACTATCTTTGTTATGAATACAACAATTAAACTGCAAGATGAGTGATAGATTGGACCTTTCCTATTAGAATCACAAGGTAAAATACCCCTTTTCTTTGTTGTGATATGTCTTTGCTTTGCTGGAGAAAAAGTGTAACCATAATAACTATGAAACAAACGTACAACATAAATCTCCATGTGATTACATGTATACAGAACATCAGCTTCTTGTATGTGGTTCAATCCTCTCTGATTACTCTGCCTCAGGAATTGCAAGTTTTTCCCTCATTTCTATAGGACAGGTATGGATACTAAGCCCAATAACTATATAATGCTATGCTACACTTTTCTGTTGTATATATAACCCTGCCTGCATAAGCAAGAAAAAGAAAATCATAAAACTTCATGTAGGTCATCCATTCAACTCTATATGTTGTTAATGTTATAAGAATCCACATCTAACTTCATAACAAAAACCATTATACCATGAAGCTAGTGTTGCAAATGCTTTCTATTGATATTTTTCCTATAAAAGATATTCATTTTTATTTCATTGTTTAATAGAACAGATTAATTAGTCAAAAAATAAAAAAGATTTAAATTAGAACTTGATTAAGGGGGATAAAATAAGTGGTTATGATTGGAGAAAATAGCAAAAAAAAACCTTCCACTCCAATCATATAACCTTTTCAAAGACTGGTTGAAACAGTAAAAATCTTAACAAAAAACCTCCCATTGGAGGTGCTCTAACTCTAAGTTAATTTTTTTCATTAAAATCAGAAAGAAAAAAAACTATTAAAAGCCGAAATAGAAAGAAAGTGTAGGAGGGTTTTGGTAGATGTCACCACAGACAAAACTCAAGAAAAGAAAAAACGTGCTGGTGAGAAAGTTTATAATTTTTCATTACTGCATAGTATGTTCAAAAGTTTATAACTTTTCAGATAAATTTCAAATGTTACAGGATATGGCAGTCATGAAAGAGGTGACAAACCTTGTTCATGAAACATGGTCATTATCAAAATGGACAAAACAATACCTACAAATCTTCTATCCCTGTTAAAAAAGTAAAAGTTAGACAAACATGTTAAAAGTTGAAGCATCAATTTACATAAATCTGTAGTCCAAACTTGACAACCTAATTAAGGAATATTCAGAATGCATAAACAAATTAACATCTTATGTAGTAAAGCAAGGTTGATGACTAACTATCTTACATAGAAAGGATTCATCTTCCTATATGACACCCTCAAAGCTTCAATGCCATCATTAAATAATATATCACAAACAAATGGAATAAGCAATTTAATTCTCATTTCTATTTCTTAAGTTGTGAGAGATATCAAGAATTGATTAACTGTCGTTGGAAGCCCTGAAAATTTAAAATCAAAATATATTTAAAAGTACAATGCTTCTATAATAAAATCAAACTCCAAATCATAATTGTTAACAACCTACCCATAAATTGATTCTACCTGCTTCTACTCTTTATCAATGACACTCCTATGAAGAATCAACAACTCCCACATAAGTCAATCACAAGGTTAAGTGAAGAGAAGATATTTATGGGTAGGTACTAAAGAAGATTAATTGTCTATTTACCTGCAGAAGAAGATTAATTGATCATTAGAAAACTTAATTTAATGCAAGATTCCAACCACTAAAGATATATATCTGCAAGCTTTCCAATAACCTCTATCACATGGTAATCTCACTCCATCAATATATATCAACTCTCAATTCAAATTTCCATTTCAGAGTAGAAATCATAAATAAAAAAATAAGAACCGAATAGAAGAAATAGTACATCTTCCATACTCATAGACCAAAGTGACTTTTCTTTACAAGTTTTAGTTACTTCCTTTGGCTGTTTATTTGTAGCTTAAGAAACTAAGCTCAGGACCTGAAAAACACATGCATGGTAGAATTAAACTTTCAAAAATTATTTCCGTAAGCATCATTCTTCGATTAGTAAGATTTAATGAATATTAAATTATAATATAATTTAACTAATAACCTAAATTGTAATAAAAAAGATCACCTTTTGGATATGTGTAGCCAAGACCATCAAGAAACAAAAGTTGGTTCCAAGATATCCTCACAGAAGAAATAATGAGTAAATCTTATATGAAGTTTGATTTCATAGCCAAAATGATAAATCTTGAAAATATTATATGAATTTTTTGTCAATTTTTTTTTTCATTTTTATCATTGTAAAAGTAAAATCAACTCTGAGAACAATATTATGAAAAAAGAATAACCTAAACTGTCATAAATTTCTCCAAGATGAATATGCTTGAGACTTCAAATGCTAATATAAAAAGATGTAACACTTTCCTTTTGATATCTTTGTATCTGTATGTGTTTATGTTGTTGTTTATACACCACACCATCCATTCTCGCCTCTCATTGTGATGTACAACAGCCCTTACATAGCAAAATCAATAAAAATCCCTCATTTATTCATTTGAACTCAAAAGTAAAAGTATTCCACCGTATCATCATATCATGTAATTAAGGTAATAAAGTCTTACAATGATCAATAAGAGGGATTGTTAGGTCAAACTGTTTCAGATGAAGGTAAAACGTAATAATAATAATAATAATTAATAATAAAAAGATGCAGATTTTGTTACCATGTAAAAACAGGATCTTGGTGTGAAATCCATTTTGATTTTATAGAACCAATTCATCTAAGCACAAACCCTCTAGCCCATGGATCAACCACAAGATGAACATCTTCTACCTATCAAAATGAATTCAACATAGATTCCAGCATACATATTATCTTTGATATGAACCCAAAAATTAAAACAATGAAACTGCAAGATGAATTAAAAGAATTATATTTAAGAAATCATTGAATCGAATTCCTAATTATATCACTAAAACAAATAGAATAAGCAATTCCCATTTCTATTTCATGGAATGGTGATAGATATCTAGAATTACCATATAACACCCATTGAATCAAATTCCTAAATAGATTCTACCTTCTTCTTCTTCTTTTTCTTTATTGGTACCTATACAGACATCCTTTCATTCGAGTGGTAATGAAATTACAAGTTGCATCAAATGTCCAATTTGACTTTTAGAGTCTAATCTTTAAGCAAAAACAACTTATAAAGCTACAAAAACATGTATAATTGTTTGTTGCTTTCCCTTGAATTCATAAAGTTACTTTCTATTTATTGCAGTTTTGTCTTTGGCTGTTTCCTGTGACTATGATGGTGATCCAAACCTGGTTTTCTTTGTAATAATCAACACCAGAGTATTTTAAATTTGGCATAAATAAAATGTTGTCAAGTTCTAGATATTTCGAATAAAATAAGCTTTTTTGACAAAGAAAAGGAAAAAAAGTAATTAGATCCCAGATAGCTCCTTCATCAACTATTAGAGTGTCAGACATAAATTGTAAAATTATAGTTCCCCTGTTCTTGCTCATAACTCATTTTATGTCTTTGTTCATCATCATCTGCAGCCAAGGGACAAATGGTTAGCAACTTAGCATATGGGTTTTAAGAAGAAAAATATCTACCCCTCTGAAGTCGTTAATCTTTAAACATATATAAGTATAGGAAATAATGCATAGTGAGAGAGATATGCCTCCATAGTACAGTTTCTTAATAGAAAAATTATGCATGTATAATGATATACTCTAGCAATCAAAGTCAATCAAGTTTGGTATTTTAAAAGTAAAATGTCTGGATAGGTTAGATTTTCAAAGTGAAACTGTCTTAAGAGGACGAAAAGTAACAAGTAAATATTCAGGGTAGATATGGAAATTATAAATGCTATATGTGGTTAGATTAGCAATATATAAATTCTCAATAAGGAAATAAGTAGAAGTACAGTGTCTTAATTGATTAAAGTTCACTGCACATATTTTGGTAAAAAATAAATAAAATCTTAATAGGAAAAAAATTAAATAGACAATATATTAATAGGTTAGATAGATGGTGAGACTATAAAAATGTAATTGAAGGTATAATTAATAATACTATAGTTGATTAGATTAAAAGTAGAATGTACATTACCAGGTTAGATTTTTAAAATATAAAGTTACAACTTAGAGTACGATGCTACAATTGGTTAGTTTTTAAAAGCATAACATCTTAATAAGACAAAAAGAAAACTAGTAATTCCTTAATAATAATAAAAAAATTGAAGTTGTAATGCTATAAATGAAAACCAAAAACAAGTATGTTTAGTTTTTCAAAGTACAATAATGACTTAATACAACAAAATTATAGTACAATGTTTAGCTTTTTTCCAAATTTCTAGGCGCTCTAAGCTCAGATAGCCACAAAAGGGATAAATATGAGCCTAATAACAACCCATGATGGCAATGTTGTTGTTAGCCAACAATATTGTAATAAGACTAAAATCGAGTAAACCAAACCTAACACATTATCAAAGATTTTGACCAAAGTTAGTATTTCATTAGTAAATGCAATGCAATGGATGAGAAACAATGAACATCAGGTGATGGTCTTCCATGATCACATACACAAAAATAGATTTCACATTCATAAACAATTGTGTGATTGTTCATCATCGTCTGCAGCCAAGAAATAAATGGTTCTTTTGAAGTGACCATAATAAGAACAATGAAATAACATTTGATAAATGTTATGTTTTATAATGTCTAAAGATTAAAAAGTATCAAAGTATAAATTGTTAGATTTCAATATACAGTTTCTTAATAGGATGCAGTGCAAGTATAATGATATAACCGGTAATCAAAATCAAACAAGTTTGATATTTTAAAAGTAAAATGTCTGGATGATGATCATAATAACTAAGAAAGGTAGAAACACTTAACAGCAAGAAATACCTTCATACCACCCAAGCCATGGTAGAATCAATCAGTTAGTTGATTAACTGTCATTGGAACCCATGAAAATTTAAAATCAAAATATATTTAAAAGTCCAATGCTTCTATGTGTGTGTGTGTGTGTGTATATATATATATATATATATACATGCTAATAATCTCACTTCATTCCAAAGTAAAAATCCTTAAAAAAAAATTAGAATCGAGTAAAAGTAATAGTACATCTTCCCTACTCATAGACCATATCGACTTTCTTTAGAAGTTTTAGTTGCTTCCTTTGGCTGTTTATTTGTTGCTTAAGAAACAAAGCTCAGGACCTAGAAAACACATGCATCGTAGATTTAAAGTGTCATAAATCATTTCCTACATTATATATATATATATATATATATATATATATATATATATATATATATATATATATATATATATATATATATATATATATATATAACTTACCTAAATTGTAATAAAAAATTAGTTCTTTCATTAGTAGGATTTAATGAATATTAAAAATAATACAACTTACCTAAATTGTAATAAAAAATTCACATTCTATAGAAAACAAATTTGAGCAACTCATGTTTATTATATGCCACCTGTATACAAATCAAGCAGATACAAAGTCTAAAGCAACATAAACATCCATCCATGAATCCAAAATCCAATAAGATAGTAGAAGACTCACATCACCAATTTTCAATAGCTTCTGGTTGGCCAATGTGACCTACAGTTACAAATACATTATCACTTTTTATATCTACAGGATTCAGTTAAGCTAGGTTACCCCATCACTGAAGATAAGAATTGAAGAATTGAAGGTAAAAGAAGACAACATAAACTATATCATCATCATCATCATATTATAAAATTACAGTTAGAAAGTCTTACAATGATCAATAAGCAGAACTGTTAGGTAAAAATGTTTCAGACGCTAGCCTATATATAAATATAAATATATTCTTCACAAAGCTAGACATAAATAAATATGTATTTCTGTAGTCTTATAAAATATGAAAGCTAATTTATAGTAGAAAACGAATCATGCATGTTTTAAGTACACCAGGCATTTCCTGTGTGATGTTCATTTGCAGTAGTGTTTGCATATTATCAGCGGCTGAAGGCTCAATGCCCATCTATCTCCATTTTAGGTGATGAATGTAATAAAGAATAACAAGTGTGAACATAAAAAAGTTGCAAATTTTGTTACCATGTAAATAGAAAACCAATATGTGTGATTGTGAAATCCATTTCAATTTTCAAGAACCACAAGCTGAACATCTTCTATCTATCAAAATGAAATCAGATAGATGCTTTTAGGGTCATTCAGCATACACTATCTTTGTTATGAATCCAACAATTAATTAAACAAGGAAACTGCAAGATGAGTGATAGATTGGACCTTTGCTTCATCTCTGCTCGTATCATCCCAGCCATCAAAAACACAGATGACCTGACATTTACAATGGAAAAAGGTTCTTTTTCAGAAAATCAATGAAAAGACTTCTTGTAATTAAACTGGTAAAATACCCCTTTTCTTTGTTGTGATGTGTCTTTCCTTTGCTGGAGAAAAAACATACACAGAACATCAGCTTCTTCTATGTGGTTCAAATCATATATAAGTTTTGATAAAAAAAATCCAATTTTTGTACCCATTTTGCCGGATTTCTACATTTTCTTCAAAATCATAACATTCCTTGTACCCAACAGTAATATTTGGCTCTTTCTCCAACCACCCTGAAGCTGTAGTATATAAAAACACAATTCAATATTAAAAGTAAATGTTAAAAAGTTAAATAAAGAAATATAAAAAATATATATATAATACCTCTCAGTACCCTGTACAATAATCCTTCCTTTAGAGTGGCAATGAAATATTTGACAGGTATGCCCCTCATCATCATGTGATATTTGAAGATTCATGTTTACACCATTGGGTTGTTAGGAGTCTCACTACTCCAACTGGACCTCATGCAGCCAACCTGTTAACAAAAAATGTTTAGAACATTAAAAAAAATAGTAATCAAAAGTTATATTTATGCAGGAAATTAACACCATAACTTATTAAATCTAAAGAATTTATACCTCTGCTCCAAGTCCAAACCAAGCATCATCAAAAAATATTGAGTTTGCCTTGTGAAAAACACATCACTGGATCGATACAATGTTTCCTTTGTTTTTAGATTAAGTTACATTTTTTGGAGAGGTGATTTTGGGAAATTTGGTCAAAATTTGCAGCTTTGGTCCTCATATATTAAAGGTTCTTATAACATTTTTAAACTCAGTTCCATATGCCCTCCATTCATTAGTCAATTCCTTGTGCACAAACCTAAGTTTCCAAAAGTTGTTTGGTATAAACTAAACTTATAGAATTTCAATCTTCTATAAAACATGGAATCAAAGCTCTAACATCCATTTTTTTTCAAACCTAAAATTATTAATATCAAGTGGTCACTCAAAATGGAATAAGCAATTTCACTCCGATTTCTATTTCATGTGTTGAGATAGATATCAAGAATTACCTTCATACCACCCAAAGCCATGGGACAACATATCAACTGATTAACTGTTGTTGGATCCCCTGAAAATTTAAAATCAAAATATCATCCCCTGAAAATTTAAAATCAAAATATCAAAAGCCTAATATTAGCTTTTATGTAAAGATATATTATAATAAAAACAAATTCCAAATCATAAATGTTAACAACCTCGATCTACCCATTTATTCTACTCTTTAGCCTATGAAGAATCAACAACTCCCACAGATATCAATCCCCAGGTTAAGTGTGAAGAGAAGATGTTGGAAGCCCTATTTCAATCAAAACTTCAGTCCATAATTAGACAGTCTATTTACCTACACATGACTAATTAATTATTCGTTAAAATTTAACTTAACACAACATATTTCCAACCATTACACACCTTTTTAGATAGATGCAAGCTTTTCCATACATGCTAATTAATCTCACCCCATCAAATATAATTCAAATTTCCATTTCAAAGTAGAAATCATAAATAAAAAAATAAGAACAGAGTAGAAGAAATTAATAGTACATCTTCCATACTCATAGACCAAAGTGAATTTCTTTACAAGTTTTAGTTGCTTCCTTTGGCCATTTATTTGTTGCTTAAGAAACAAAGCTCAGGACCTAAAAATCATTTCATACATCATTATAAACTAACTATATGAAGCATATAAGAAATACATGTATACCATAAGCATCATTCTTCAATTAGTAGGATTTAATGAATATTAAATTTTTTAAAATAAGTTTGATTTCAAAGCCAAATGATAAACCTAGACATCAATAAATATGTAAATATATAAGAAAATGAATTATGTTGTAAGCTAACCTACAGAAGTACACCACCATTTCCTGTGTTGCACTATTGTTTATCAGCTGAAAGTCTCCATTTTAGGTGATGAAAATAATCAAGACTATTAACTGAAGATAAAAAAGATGCAGATTTTGTTACCATGTAAACATAAGATCTTGGTGAAATATCCATTTTAATTTTCAAGAACCGACTCATCTAAGTACAAACCCCCTACTCCATGGATCATCCACAAGATCTAGATGAACATCTTCTACCTATCAAAATGAATTCAAATGTTTTTAGGATCAAATCATCATAGATTCCAACATATATATTATCTTTGTGATAGGAACTAGATAGTTAAATACTTAAAAGGGGTAAAAGGGTAATTTTCAAAAAGAGCTTGTTAGAGGTTTGGTAATAAATAGAGGGATGGATTGCATTATTACACAGACAGAAATAGCTTAGATTCGTGTTAGTCTCTAGAGTGATATTGGCTCATTGGCTAGGCCTTTGAGAGAGGGATTCATCCTATCAGGAGATTGTATTCTCTATTTTGTTTCATTCGATCCTCAATATCAATCATCCATTGTTTGTTTATTCTGCTTCAATTCCTCATCACTTTGTTATGAATCCGAGAATTAAAACAATGAAACTGCAAGATGAATATATTATTACCCTTCTCTCCCTCCCTCTGCTGCAATATATATGCTTTTAAAGATCCTTCTTTCTCCATAGTTGCCTCGGTAGACTTCTACCTGCACACAGTAAAAGCACCATCAAAAGTACATTAATTACAATGGAAAAAAGTTTTTTTTTCATCTCCTTCTTTTTCAGAAAATAGTTGACATAAACTGCCAAAATACCTTTTCCTTCTTGTGTTGTGTCTTTCTTTCCTGGAGAAAAATACCCATTTTGCCTGATTTCTACATTTTCTTCATAAGTTCATAACAATCCCTGTGCCTAACAGTCATATTTGGCTCTTTCTCCAACCACCCTGAAGCTGTATATAAAACACAATTCAATTTTAAAAGTAAATGTTAAAAACATAATAAAGAAATAAAAATAAACTATACAATACCAGGAGCCAAATTGGATTCATGAGAGCCAACAAGATATAAGAAAGATTCCTCTCAGTACCCTGTACAAACACCCTTCCATTAGAGTCGAAATGAAATGACACATATGCCCCTGATCATCATGTGATATTTCAAGATTCATGTTTACACACCATTGGGTTGTTAGGAGTCTCCCTACTCCAACTGGACCTCATGCAGGGATTTTGCTTCCAACCTTTTAACCAAAAAATATTCTATAATCTTAATCAATAAACCAACATAAAAAGATTCAGAATAATCAAAATTCATCTTACTTTTTGTACAAGATCCAACAAATCCATTGCATAAGCCACGCCCACAATGTTATCAATCCGATCCTCAAATACTTGCACCCTATGAGTCCAATTCAATAATTGCTGAATAAATCTTTCATGAAAACTTCCTTCTTTAACTAATTGTTTCAAGTTAACCCAAAATACTTCTGATGAGTCACCCGGCCCATAAGTGATGAAAATATACCAAACTTGCACCAGAATCAACCACATCTACATCTACAAGAGGAGTCTTTTATAACATCCTTCACATGGGTGCCTTTTATCTCCAACACATTTTCAGGAAATACTGAAACTTGGAAACAAAAGTGACATGAAATTCATGCATCTTGCTCTTATTCCTCAATACCCCATATCAGCTCTGCTACTCTACAACCCTCAACATCAGCTTGAGTTCATCTTCTGTCACAGATGGCTCACTGGTGCAAAATTTAATTGGAAATCATTAATTTGAATGAAATTTAAAGTATTTAAGTTGGAATAAATGGCTAACTTTTTCCCTTTTAAACCAACAACTTTAAGCATTCCCATTGAAAGAAAAGTTGCTACTCTTCCAACTGGATATACTACAATCAAAGGCCGTACCTATTTATTATTTGAAAACATTAATTAATTTAATTCAAGGTTTTTTCTGATTTACATATGCCACAAATTTTGAAATGATTCACGATCGCTAACTTTACAAATGAGCTAACTTTACAAATGAATCCCTCCTATAAAACAAAACAGAACACGAAGAACTATTATATTATACCATAACTCAAACAACTTTTGTTAATTAGAAAAGCAGAATCAAAATCAAAACAACAAGACAGAACAGTGAGATAAATTATTTCGATGAGTTATAGAACCCTAGATCACAAGTTTAGAGGAATTCTCCCAAAACAACACACAAATGAACATATTTCAAACAGATTCAGGAGAAGTCCCATGAAGAAAAAAAATCGTATCTTGTATATTAAAAACTAGTTGTTGAAAAATTCAACCTCTGTTTGGCTGTTGAAGACGTCATTAATTTCTTCTTGTTGTTCTTGATTATGACCAAAAACTCTCTGACTGCTCCGGTTATCCTATCATATAGCCATAAAACAGGATGTGTTGATAAAATTAGTTTTCTTATGAAAAATCATGTCTCCATAGCAGAAAAACCCTAGAGTGAAGAATAAAAAACTACAAGAGTGAAAAGATGAAGAAAAAAAAACAATGAAAAGATGCAGACCAAGAACCCCAACGAAAAGATCAACAAAATGCAACTTCTCTTTTAAGTTGTAATGTGTCTGGTAAATTTAGTTAAACTGACAAAATCAAAGTTTACAAAAAAAAAGTCAACGAAAAGATAGAAGAGGAATGCAGGGTAATACTAGAAACCCCAACGAGAATAAAAAAAAACAACAATTAACCTGTGATTCTTTCTTAATCAAACATCAATTTTAATTTTACAAAAAAACTACAATATCATGATATCACAAAAAAAACCCTAGAGAAAACTTACATCGATCTTGATAATTTCTAGGAATAGACAGGTGAATGAGAGTCTACTGCGAAGGTTGGGGGTGTTTTGGTCTCGTGCAGTGGAATTACATAGATCGCCATGGGTCTCTGAATATTTTAATTAGATTTGTTGAGAGCGGAATGACTGAAGAACGCTACGCTTGTGATTTCCATCGGTTTTTAGATCTCTGGCGAAGGATGGCAAAGCTACTGGAATCGCTATGTGCCTGTGACTCTTTGGGTGTTTTGGGGTCTGTGAGGGAGCGGGATACCTAAAGAAGAACGTATAAATAGCGGGAATACTAAGCCAACCTTTCAACTTCTAACGGTTCAATTTTATAAAAGCTTTCCAAAATTAAGATTAAGATCTTGCTTATAAACAAAGTAATATATTAAATCTTAGACTTATTTATTAATATGTTTAATTCTTTGTTTTGTGGAGAAGAAATAAAATGTTTATTTATAAATGGTTTTTGGTTGTTGCAGTGTTCAAATTTGGCATTTGATACGTAAACTTTTTCTTTTTCTTAACCCATTAAGTTAATATATATATATATATATATATATATATATATATATATATATATATATATATATATATATATATATATATATATATATATATATATATATATATATATATATATAGGTTTAGGTTCAATGGAAAATGATTAATTAGGGCAACATATGCTGGAACCAATGATCAAGTGACACGTGTCTATTTCTTTATTCATAAGCAATGTACTATGGAAGTTATTTATGTAGTTATTCGAAAGTGATGTGTTGTCATGCTTTTATTGGTTCTAACATGTGTTGCCCTAATTCTTTATTTTCCATATAACCTTTCCCTATATATATATATATATATATATATATATATATATATATATATATATATATATATATATATATATATATATATATATATATATATATATATATATATATATATATATATAGGTTTATGCTTATTTGAGACCATTCTAATTTTATGAGACCGTGAGACCAAATCTAAAAATAATTTTAAAATGAAAAATAAATGGAAAAATCCAAAAAAAAAAATTAATATTATTTTCGTAACTTGAATTAACTATAAAAATTAAAAAAAAAAATCCGTTTTTTTAAATACGTGAAATATTCTAATAGAATATTACACTGACATATTCTAAAAAATAATTTTAAAATGCAAAATAAATGGAAAAATCTAAAAATTCTTTTTTAAGTATTATTTTCGGAACTTGAATTAACTAAAAACAATAAAAAAAATTCATTTTTTTTGAAAAATACGTGAAATATTCTAATAGAATATTACATTGTATATATTCTAAAAAATAATTTTAAAATGCAAAATAAATGGAAAAATCCAAAAATTCTTTTTTTAAATATTATTTTCGGAACTTGAATTAACTAAAAAAAATTAAAAAAAAAATAAAAAGAACAAAAAAAATGCGTCTCACGGTCTCACAAAATTAGGTCGTCTCACATGAACCTAACCCTATATATATATATATAAAGGTTAAAATGAGAACCAAAAAATATTAAGAACCATAAGAACCACTAATTTTAGATGTTTATAAAGGGTTAGGGTTTAGGGTGTTTATAAAGGGTTTAGGGTTTACCCTAAACCCTTTATAAACATCTAAAGTTAGCGGTTCTTACGTTTCTTAACCTTTTTTTGGTTCTTATTTAAACCACTTCATATATATATCATCAAGTGAATAATTATTATTGAGTTGTTTGATATTTTATTTAGACAAATGATATATAAATATTGATGAGTTTCAAACTTTTAAGAATGAACTATGTTAACATGGAGTAAATTAAAAAAAAATCATTTATTGTATTCGTTAGTTATAATTTTAATTAAGGACTAATTGCATAAAATCAATATAATTTGGTCAATATCCAATTTAACCATCATATATTTTTTTTCTTTTAAATATCACTAATGTTTTCAAATAATTTTATCGCAATCATTAAATTTGTTGTTTTCTATTTTGCATGTATTTTTCTATAAAACCACTAAATTTTACAAAAAATCAACGGTGACTATTATTGTTTATTTGTTTTTTATTTTAAATAAATTTATTATTTATAAAAGACATTCAATATGAATCAAATATTGTAACTTCTTTTGTTATTTATAAAAAGTCATCCGATAAAACCACTACATTTTTTTGAAGTAAATATATAAAAATTTACACTTATTTTGTTATTTATATGAATAAAATATTGAAATTTCTTTGCAATCAAAGATTATAGAAATTTTTTTCTACATGTATGTAATGTCCCGTTCTTGGTACGCATTTAAAACATTGTTCTTCTGATGTTAGAAACTACCCGACGAGTCAGTAGCTCTAACTCGTTGAGTAGCAGCGAGTCAGCACGTGAAGTTGGCGTGGCAACTCGACGAGTCCATATTCTTGACTCGGCGAGTCCGCCAGTTTGGATGAAACCCTAATTTCAGGGTTTGTACCCTATTTAAACATCATTATGGTCTTCCATCCCAGCCTCTAACATCTTTAGAACATTCTCTCTGTAAACCCTTAACTCTCCATTGTTGAGATTGACTGATCCCTTCCTAATTTGAGTGTTTTGTGCAATTTTGGAGTTGAAGAAGAGAAGGAAGGAAAGAAGGTCCAAAGGAGAAGAAGGAGATCCAGAATCTAGTGATCATTTGCTACATATTCTGGTAATAAAGCTTTCACCTCGCTTGTTTTTCCATTAAACCCTCATATATGCTTGTTTATGCTTCTTATGGGACATTCCAAGATCCAAACCTGAGATTTGAACTCTCCTTAGGAAATGAACCATAGATCTGAATATTATTGAGCTCTAGGAGCTCAAAGTAGCTACCTTTATGCAACCAAAGCCTTGTTCCAAATCCTAGGCTCCCATTATTAGATTATCTTGGTGTTTTAGCTTCATATCCTTGTGCATGCAGGTAAAGTTGGCAACTTTACGTGTTATATACTTATATTAGCCCTATAAGCCCAGATCTATGAATTGGATGCACTAAAATCGATTAGAATCGACTGTATAGGGATGACATGCATGGGACTCGGCGAGTCGGGTCGTAAATCCCCGATCCCCCCCCCCCCCGATTGAGAATTGAGGGTTGAACCAGTGAGTGTGAATGATTCAATGAGTGAGAGTAAGGATATGGGAGTGGAGGGACTCAGCGAGTCTACGCCCTGACTCGGTGAGTCTGAGGCAATCTTCTTGTCCCAAGAACAAACTCGATGAGTTGTTCATACAACTCGGCGAGTCGTAGTCTAGACGTGTTCATATGATAAGGGTGAACTTGACGAGTTGTTCATATGACTCGGCGAGTCAGATGAATGAGGATCCGATGTTATTATAGAAAAAGGGACTCAACGAGTTTTCGCTAAACTCGACGAGTAGAGTCGGGAAGGGGAGTAGATGAAGGATATGGACTCGACGAGTTGGCGGCCCAACTCGGCAAGTCAGGTCAACTAGAAGTTTGACTTTAACCAGGGGTAAAATAGTCACTTTACCCTAAGACTAGTTATCAGTATTTGATTAAGTTTCTTTATGGGAATTGTAGCCGGGGAGTTGTCGGAGCAGCAGTCAGACAGTTCCCGATCAGCATTTCAGCAGTCAGCCTTACAAGGTGAGTTTTCCTTCCATTAGGAACGGGTCTACTGTTGGATTAGTGTCTAAGTCCATAACTATTTTGGTATGTACTTGACCAGATTATGAGCATGGTCCTTTTGGGTTGCCTTCACCATATCAATATGTAGGATGAATTAAGGAGAGAAAGGTTTAAATATGATTTATTAATATGTTATGAGAATAATATATTAAAGGAGAAATCATATTGTTTAATTAATATTAGTCAAGAATTAATTAAGAATTAATTTTGTGGCTAAAAGAGATTAATTAAACTTAGGGGACTGAAGTTGTAATTATAAGATAATTATAATTGGGCTATGGATCACCTAATAATATATAGGTTGGGCGAATTCTATGGAAAGCCCATTAGAAATCATCCAAGGGATATGTTAAAGGAGTCCATGGGCTGCTTAAGGCTTAAGCAGTCAAATTAGGGTTTCGTAGTTGAAAACCCTAATAGCCTACATGTATATAAAGGGCCCTTATGCCCCAAAAACGTGGACAACTGATTCTCTAGGGTTTCTATTCGTTTTGGGCAGCTTCCTTTCTTCTCCTCTTCATCCAAGTTGCATATGGTGTTTGTGACTCCATTAGAGGTGCAACACTTAAGGCACTAAGCTTTCTAAATCCAATCAATGCAAGGATTTGATTGTTATTACAATATAACAATCAAAGGTAATTCTCCAAACCCTAATTCAATTTATTAAATGTTAGATCTAGGGTTTATAGCTTTGGATTCAAAGCATGTACAGTAGAGAAACCTAGATCCAAGCATTAGGGTTTGTATGAGCACATAAGATTGTTTCTTATGCATAAAACCCATCATCTACGACCACAATGCTTACATGTTTAGTTAGCAGTAGTTCCAAACTATGGTCCGATGCAGTAGTTCAGTATGCTTGGTGTCTTTGTGATACAAGCATGTTATGTGTTATGTGTTCCGAACTATGGTCCGATGCAGTATGCAGTATGCAGTATATGTGTTTATGTTATATGTTATGATTATATTATGCTATGTTCAGCCAGTTCCAGACTTCGGTCTGATGCAGTTCCGGACTTCGGTTCGATGCAGTGGGAAAGACCCTAGTTAGTTATGGACTTCGGTCCGATGCAGTGGGCAAGGATCTAGTTAGTTCCGGACTTCGGTCCGATACAGTGGGGAAAGGCCCTAGTTAGTTTCGGACTCATGTCTGATGCAGTGGGCAAGGCCCAGTATGTGCTTATTATATTATTGTATGGTATGGGGTAGTTGGGGGGGAGTTCGCTAAGCTTCATGCTTAGAGTTTCAGTTTTGGTTTCAGGTTCTTCAGCTAGCAAGGGGAAGGGCTTGGGATGATGGCATGACACACACCATAGTTTTTAGCCTGGGAGTTAGACTCTGATATTTTGATATGATCTTGCCACTAGTTTTGATTGGATAAAGTTATTATGACATTTTGAGATACACCATTCATGATTTTTATCTTTTGATATTCGATATTATGGTTTAGTAAAGTTTTCAAACAAAAACTTTTGGGTTGTATTTTTGGGACGTTACAAGTTGGTATCAGAGCCTTGGTTTGAGGGATTCGGGCATACTTTCGGGTGTGTCTGAACTCAAACTAAGGAATTGGTATAAGGCTTTCAAAAGAATAACATTTTAAAAAGGATTTTGAAAAAGAAACTTAAAAAGAAAAAAAGAGTTTCAAAAAGAGGAAAGGGTGTGGTGCATGCAATCAGCCGAGCTCAGGTAAGTACTCCCAAATTACCTATACATGTTTATGTTATGATTGTCAGTTTTAGTAGAACAACATGCTAGAATAGGATTAAGGATCTAGGAGGATGCATATGTGCCTATTATATGTGTTTCAGCTTTATAAGAATTGCATGCTAGTATCAAGTAGACAGTATGGGATAGTCTGTTTAGGTTATGCTTGATAGTAGGAGCTTAGCATCATATGCTAGTACAATTTCTTGTTATGTGGATAGAACCTGCTTGAGTTAGTTTCCTTTGTCTGAATGCTACTTGCTTTGTGCTTTGTGGGACTCTGAGTGATAGGAGTTAGATATTAGGTGGATACGTTAAGTTACATGCAATCAGGATTGAATAATCTCAAAGTGTTGGATTTGACCCTATTGCGTAGCTCTTGTTTGAGTCCTAACCGTTGTATGGATGAGTCCCTTACTCGAAGGATTATCTGAGCCTCGTTGCATATGATGGTATCCATATGGTGGCTAATTGGCATTACAATGAGGCATTCAGCAGCTGAGGACTGGTTTGGGTGGAGTCAAAGATCTCCCTAGGGCAAGCCTAGGATGAGAGTAGCAGAGATCAGTAGCGGTAGAAGGGACTTGGTAGAGTCAGGACAATTCTTGAGGAAAGTACGGATAGATGTGGAAGGTATTATGAGCCCGTACTACTAAAAGCAGAGGATCCGTACTTGAACCAAGGAAAGCTGAGACGAGACCAGGAAACTTGTAGTAGTAGCGATCCCTCAAAATATTGATTGGTTAGGTGTTAGTATTAATACTCAAAATTTTGTTAGCACCAAGGATCGAACTTGGCATCCTTATCCTCGCAGACTATGAGGCTACTACCAATTAGGTTATTCCTAGTTGGCTTCTACATATGAATTTTGACTTAGTGAGTGTAGTATTTGGGGCACATGGTAAGTGAAAGAGTGCCTAAATGGATCCATCAAAGGTTGAATGATATAAAGAAGAAAATAATGTTTTTCCAGAAATGAATGAGTCGTTATGCTCTTTGGTCCTTGTATAAAGTAAAACTCAAAATCTTAACGATCGTGAGAGGTTGAAATTTTGAAATAAAATTGATATTTCATGTAAAATGTTGAATGTGTGAATCTCATATATTTATTCACATTTTCAAGAAACCAGGACCAATTCCCATTTCAATGCCATCTGACAGGAGGTCAAGAAACCACTTCTAGGTTTCCTTATTTTCAAGTGCTACCACAGCCCAGTGAATATGATAGATATGGTTGTTTATAATGTTACAAAACTCGTTAGGTATTCCCAGGGCGGCCGTCTAGCGTCTAGCGAGTATTCGATCTAGACGATAAGCACTCGAATTTGATAAATTATTGAAATTAATTTTAGAAAATTATATATATATATATATATATATATATATATATATATATATATATATATATATATATATATATATATATATATATATATATATATATATATATATAACAAAATGGTTGAATATCAATAACAATTATAGATATTTCCTAAAAACCAAATCGAAATTTCCGATTTTTCCAATTTTTTAAATTTTTTTTGATTTTGGTCGAGTTTGACTGATTCTGAATTTTTTGGACAATTCCTAATTAGGCGCCTAGGCACATACCTGATTCAATTAATCGGTCGCCTAGGCCTTGTTTTTCAACACTGGTTGTTTGCATCCCTACAAACAACTGCTAAAAGTTGACCTCTATATATACCCTTCAAAAAAATAACCATCTACTTTTATTACCCTCATACAACCTTTAATCCAACCATCCTTCACACCCCTAAAGCAAACATGAAATTTAGAAAAAGTAAGTTGTAACCCTTCTTTACTGCATAACTTGTCACAAGGTTCTTCAATTCTAAAGGGTTAGAGAATTTCGTATCTAAATCTGGCACTATTTTATAACATCCATGGTTCTCATAATGGACAGGAAACATTGGGATGTTGTAACAACCCGTTATTTCAAAATCAGTGTATTAGTATAGATTAACTTGTAACTAGTTATTTTTAAAGTAATAAAGAGAAATTTTTAAATACTAAGTACATTTACTTAATCAACCTCAAAAATGAAATATTAAATAAACTTGTCTGTGATGAATAAACTGGTAGATGTTAGGGATGTCAACCTGACAAATAAATGAGTACAATAAACTCCAAATACACTACTTTAATGCACTAAAAAGAAGTACAAGGAAAGCAGTGTCGAACCATAGAGACACGGGACAAAAGTCTATACCTTTTTGCACAAGGTACTTTGGTCACAAATGGGGGTTTTATTTGCAAAAGTCAAATAATAAAATAACAATCTACTTTAAAAACATGCACAAAATGAAATAGATTTGTAAATAAGTTGTAAAAGTGTTTCCAGTTTTAGTTCTCAATGTTGTCATTTAACCTGATTATGACTTGATGTAATTTGTGATTGCTATTCTAAGTTGGTACTGAAAGATATTAACGCGCTCTAATACCTCTCTCTTGCCAAATTATCTAACCAAAACACGCTCTTTGATTAGACCTAGCTTTACTATTTCAACCTAAACACGCTCTTAGATTGTATTGAAAAACTGCATTAAGTTTTGTACAAGC